>NC_057813.1:220072522-220372522 GCF_018294505.1 Triticum aestivum | reverse complement strand
GGCTGGCGTTAAGAGAATATAATTGTCGCTTGGCTAGTCGGGTTAAGACATTGACTATCTTGCCCGAAGGATGGGTGAGTTGAACAGTCCTAGAGAAGCAATCAATTTGGGCATGATGAGCCGACATCCAGTCCATACCCAGAATGATATTAATATCTGAAGATTTAAGGGCTATCAAAGACGCGAGGAAAACAAGTCTGTCGACTTGGATTTCATTTCCATGGCTTACTCTAGAAGTTTGCCATTTGGATCCCGGAGTTTGAATTACCATAGAGGTTGGCATATCACCGAATGCGACGTTATGCAAACGAGCATAATTTTCAGATATAAATGAATGGGAGGCTCCTGTATCGAAAAGAACAGATGCCGGGTGGCAATTAACAAGAAGCGTACCGAGAACGACGTTGGGATCCTCTTGAGCTTCTTCGGCAGAGATACAGTTGACATGGCCACGTGAGGCGGTGACCGGCTTGGCGTGGAACACTTTCCCTGTCGGCTTGCCACGGCCAACAGCTTTAGCAGACTGGTTGGGGTTGGTCTGGGGACACTCACGCATATAGTGGCCAGATTCCCCACACTTGAAACAAGTCACGGAACTGGTACGTGGAGGAGCATTGTTGGTTGGACCCCCATAGGGCTTGGCTGGAGCAGACTGTTGAACAGGGCGAGGCGCCTGGAAAGATGGCCTCGGTGTGAACCTGGGTGGCAGGGCGGTGTTGGGCACCCACACGCGGCGCTTCTGAGGACCAGCACCGGATGAGGAACCCATGTCACGGCCATGCTTGCGTGTTGCGTCATAGTCAGTCTGACCAGTTTCAGCACTGATGGCTTTGTTGACAAGTTTCTGAAAAGATGTGCACTCATGCAGACGGAGGTCGCGGCGAAGCTCAGGACTAAGTCCCTTACGGAACCTTGCTTGCTTCTTGGCGTCAGTAGAAACTTCCTCGGTTGCATATCGCGCGAGGTTACCAAACTCCCTGCTATAAGCATCCACAGAAAGTCGGCCCTGAGTGAAACTGCAAAATTCCTCACGTTTACGGTCCATGAGACCCTCCGGAATGTGATGTTCACGGAAAGCCTCGCTGAATTCAGCCCAAGTAGTGACATGGCCCGCTGGGCGCATAGCTCCATAATTCTCCCACCATAGACTGGCGGGGCCTTCAAGATGATATGCAGCAAAGGTGACCTTGTCAGCCTCCGCTACCAGCGCGGAACGCAGTTTGTGAGAGATACTGCGAAGCCAGTCATCAGCGTCGAGAGGCTCGACGGAGTGGTGGAACGTGGGTGGATGTAATTTGATAAAATCACTGAGTGACACCACGTTAGTCCTCTGATGGTGTGCCGTGTTCTGTTCAATACGCTCCAACAAACGGTTGGTCTCCCGCTTGTTTCTCTCAGCTTCCATCATAACCTCGGCTAGGGAAGGAGGATGAGGCAGATTTGCATCCCTGACTTCACTGCCTTCGGCCTGCTCTTGAGGAGCAGGGTTAGTGCGCGTGTTGACCATCCTAGGTAAACAAAACAATGATTTAGTCAGAATGATAAAATTCCGACATAGGATATAAAATGTAAGGAATAACTCGAAATGCAAGATGATCATCCGTATGACATGGTAAATACAGAAACTGCTTCTTTATTCCATCGTCATACACACCATACAGGGTTTAGTACAAGACCAAACAAAGTACTATTACGGTGAAAAGAGGATTACATCTCATCGGAGGCATCCCAAGCTCCTATACATTATTTTTCTACACCTCCGGAAAGAGTACAAACTAGGTCATATCCCACGAGTCACGCGGGACGATAGACGACACAGCTAGTGCGAACTAGTGATACTACCACTAACTCAGACCGATCCGTAGTAGTCCTCGTAGAAGTCACCTCCATAGCCTGGAAGCTCAACATGATCATCCGGAAACAGACGATCTCGCGGAGCTTGTGGACCATAGGGGCTAGGATGAGGTCTTGGACCAACAGACGGTGGCCTGCGGGGACCGCGAGGTGGGGTGATGCCTCCTACATCACGCCAACCCATCACGTCTGGCAGAGCAGATCTCACAGGATAGAGATCGCGCATATCCGAATATCCAGCTTGCACCGCCGGTGCGAACCGAGTCAATGTGGCCCAGTGGTCAGCACGGGTATTGAAGAGCTCTAACCTCAAGGCCCGATTTTCACGGTCCTTATCCTCGAGCATCTCAGCAGTGGTGCGAGTCCGTGAATCCTCCTGGGTGGGGTCAGCATAGATAGCCTGGAGATACCCTTGTGCTCCCGGAAGTGATCCTGGCATATACCGGAAATCAGAGTCCCGAAATAGACCAGATCTGACTCGCATGATGGTCATCATAGAGTAGGCGGCGTCCTGCACAGCCATCTCAATAGTAACCCCGAGTCCATAGGAGCAGTGAAGGGGCTCGGTGGATCCAGGATAAGATGGAAATATCCTGACAGTGCAGAGATACTGGCTTTGATTAAAGTCTCGGAATTGCTCTTCGACCGTGTACTCAGGATACCAGCGGTATCCAGCCTCAGTCATTACCCTGACCAACATGGCAGTATGGCCGGGTACATCTAGGCATCGAGTCAGGCGAACCACTTGATTGAGGTCGCGAGTGGCCATCTGAAAGCACAATCATAATGCAAAGGCATTAGAATTTCTAGCAAAATTTCGGCAGCATAACAGCTGTAAATGCTCAAGAAGGATTTTGAGACATTTGACAAAGGATTTCATACACACTCAACATCATCATATCAAGTTCTGAGTCCATCCTAGCAACATAATGTGGTAATAGAATTGAACTAGGCTTGTATCCATCAAACCTATAAGGTACTACTGATTAGTAACACGTGATCCTGATAGAGAGAATAGATCCTAATTCCTTAACCCCCGGTGGAAGAATAGACTGACTCAGATCAGAATGTCATTAGATAAAGGAGTAAAAAGAGCCTTACGTTCCAACCCACAAACAATTCCCCTACATATAACTAAAGAATTTCTAGACTCAACATCGACCAGTTTGGCTTGGAGAACCTACAGGCAGTCCGGCTCTGATGCCAACGCTGTCAGGACCCCGACTCGATGTCACATCGATCTAGCCGGTAACACCTCATATCACTTTGCGGCCTCACGCACGGTATCCCCACGGGTGTCGCCTTACCTTTGCCCGGGACCGTTTGCGCCTTTTGGCTCACGTATATGATAGTGTCGCTAGCATCCATATGATAAGGAGCCCGGGCTGACATGACTAGTCGTAAACCCAAAGTGGCACAGACTTACAGGGACAGGCATCCATGACCCAGCTTCGAACGTGTCGGTCATCAGCAAGTGGGTCCGGGCTGTAGCACTGGGCTAGCAGGACTCCGGTAAACCGGGCTGTAGCGGGCTAACAGGACTCCGGTACTCAATGCGTGACATTTCCCCGAAGGGACAGACACAGGAACGAAGAAGGACACATGCCGGCCAGCCTAAGTGTTCCAGAGCAGTAGCAAGCTACCATGGCTCAGCGGTAACACTAGGAGACATTTCCCGGTAAGAGAGGCTACTAAAGATAAACAACTAGATAGTCAGATCCCACACATACCAAGCATTTCAATCATACACACAATATGCTCGATATGTGCAAATACAACGAAGCATCACAACATGACTCTACGACACAAGTACTTTATTTAAGGCTCAGGGAGCCATACATAACATACACAAAGGTACGGGTCTCACGACCCAGCATTCAAGTCATACAGTCATACAAACCAGCAGCGGAAGTAACTTGTCTGAGTACAGACAACTAGTAAAATAAAAGAGGCTTGGAAAGCCTAGCTATACTACATGGTCCTTCACAAGCTCAGGATCACCACCTGGGCCTTTAGCCTACTCGTTGATGTCAACGTCTACGTAGAACCCATCAGAAGGGGTTGCAGCGTCTTCTGTAAAAATGTAAATTATAGCAACATGAGTACAAAGGTACTCAGCAAGACTTACATCAGATCCTACATACATGCATATTATCAAGAAGGGTTGGTGGAGTTATTGCAGCAAGCCAGCTTTGACTCTTGGCTAGACTATCCTACGATACTCCAACTTGAAATGGTTTTGCGCACACGAGTCCACTACTCACCACTTCAATACACTACCGAGGATCCGCCTCCGTCTTCCTACGGAAGAGCCATCCTCGGCACTCACACTTATCTTGAGGCTTTTAGTAGTTTCCATTTACTTGTCTATGAACTGTATAGGCAACCAAGTAGTCCTTTACCGCGGACGCGGCTATTCGAATAGATTATGATAACCCTGCAGGGGTGTACTTCTTCATACACGCTCTCACCACTTACCGTCGTTTACACGACATGTACTCGGCAACCTTCAAGCGGAAGCCCAACGTGGGTGTCGGCCACGACCTACCTAATCACCTAAGCCTCCAGTCCAGGTTTATCGCCTATCCAGGTTCCATCCGCAGGGAGTCCGGCCGAGGTTTCCCATACGGCCCCGAACGATGTGAACAGGGTTCCCGAGATACCTAACGGGTATTCGGTACACCGTGCCACGTACCTACCGCATCACAGCCCACCCCTACGGTCAGCGCTGTCCACGGCCTCCAGTAGGCTACAAACACCAGAAACTACTTGCAACTCCTGGACGGAGAACTAGGGTGAATAAGAAGCCGAGAGGGTCCATTGGTTTCGGGCCCAATGCATGGTAGTAGCTGATTCTTAAATCACACATACAGATCTCAGTGCTTAAGGTCGGCTTCAATGAAACAACCCACCATGTACTCCTACATGGCCTCTCATCGATACCTTTACCAAATCGTGTTCACCACACCACTCTCATTACCGACATAATCATTTCACTCTAGCCCATCACCCAGATGAACCAGACCTGACACGACTCTAAGCATAGCAGGCATAGCAAGGTAGGAACAACACATACATATGGCTCAATCAACTCCTACACATGCTAGTGGGTTTCATCTAGTTACTGTGGCAATGACAGGTCATGCAGAGGAAATGGGTTCAACTACCGTAGCACACAGCAGTTTGAAACGCGTTGTCTTAATGCAGTAAAAGAGAGCAGGAGCGAGAACATGGGATTGTATCGATATGATCAAATGGTTGGTTGCTTGCCTGATGGTTCGATGCACTGATACGGTTCTTCGTTAGGGTAATCACGGTACTCCTCGGAGGCAGAACCTGTCGCAAAGGACACCGATACACAACCATCACCAAACAATGTGCAACAATATGATGCATGCATGAAACATGGCAATATGAGTGTGTTGGGCTAATGCAACTAAAACCAGAAGGGTTTGAACCAATTTGAATCAAAGATTCAAATTTCAAACTCAAACATGGCCTTTTAAAGTGCTTTTCCTTGTTCTGCATTAAACATCAAGTTAACTTGTTTAGTCATGCATGAAAATAGTACAGATGGATAGATTGGATTTTTCTGATCATTTTTCATATATAATTTGTCTGATTTGGAGTTACAGAATAAAAGTTATGAATTTTTGAAGTTTAAATTATATTCTGGAATTTCCTGATTTAATTTAAATCCAGAAATATATATATTGCGCCAGCATGACGTCAGCACGACGTCAGCGGTCAACTGCGGCTGGCTGGGGTCAAACCTGACGTGTGGGGTCCACACGTCAGTGACAGGGGGGTTTAACAGAGGTTAGTTTAATCCTAATTAAGGTTAGTGGCGCTGGGGCCCACTGGTCAGTGTCAGGGGGGTTAACTAACAGTGATTAGCGCTAAGCTAACCACCTGGCCGACGGGGCCCACGCGTCAGTGACTCTGGGGGGGTCAAACCCCAGGTCGAACAGGTCAAACCCGCCGGCGGTTAGTCGCCGGCGAGGTCCGCGGCGTACAAGTGCCTCGGGTTTCCTCTGTGGTGCTCCAAACGGCGTGCGGCTAGGTGCGTTGGAAAGCTAGCTCGATGGCGCGTCGGGCGGTGGCCGTGGCTGGGCCTGGGGTGGCCGGAGTCGACGGCGGCGAGCTCGGCTGCGGCCGCCGGGGTTCGGTCGTGCACGGAAACGGGGTTGGAGCTCGAAGGCGAGCGAGGCAAGGCGCTAGGGATGCTCTACGGGGCCTTACGAACTTGTTGGACTCGCCGGGGTGACCAAATGGTCACCGGAGCTGCGTCGACGGCGAGCTCGGCGACGGCGGAGGTTCGGCCGTGGTGGGAACGGAGTTACGGCGCGGGAACGAGGGGGAGAAGAGAGGGAAACGGTGGCGGAGCTCACCGCGGTTGCAGCGGGCGTCGAAGCGGGCTCGGGGACGCACTGGAGACGGCGAATCGACGGCGATGGTGGTCGGAGCCCGAGGAGGAAGACGATGGCGACGGCGGCTCCACGGGGCGTCCGGCGTCTTGTGGCTTGACGGAGAGCTTCAGGGCGAGGGGGCGGAGCTCCTGCGCGAGTCGGGAAGGCGAGGGGAGGCCGGTGGCGGCGGCTATGGCGAACGGCGGCGATGGGTGCGTTCGGACACGGGAGAGAGAGAGCGAGGGAGAGGAGAGGAAGAACCGGGGGAGAGTGAGAGAGTACGGGGGGGGCGTGGCGTCGTTCCAGGGCATCCAGACGAGGAGGGGAGAGGCAGGCAGGCAGGCGAGCTGGTGGCGTGGCGCGGTGGCGCGCGCGCGCGCCGGGCACACTCCCCTCCCTCTGTCGAGGACGAAGACGACAGAGGAGGAGGCGGGCTGGGCCGCCTGCTGGCTGGGCCGGCCAGCTACTGCTGGGCTGCACAGGGAGGAGCCCCAGGTAAGCTTCTCCTTCTTTATTTATTTTTGTTTTCTAATTTCTGTCATTTGTTTTGATTTAAATAAAATATTAAATCATTTTATTACCTTATGCCAATTTTTGCAGGAGCTAGATATATTATTCCAGAGCTCCCCAACAGGTGGCATAATTTTTGGACATATATTAATATATATAACTAATATATTTCCAATGCAAATAGTTATGCATTAATTCCAAATGCCCAAAATAAATACCTATGAGCTCTTAAAAATATTGGTTTGATTTTTATCTCTGTCCAATATTTTCAGAGAGCAACATGAGCATTTTCTTGGACCCTTTTGGAGAAATTTTTATTTGGGTCATTTTCAAAATGATTCTGAGGGTTTCACAAATCCCCATTTCAAGTTTCTGATGAAAGAGTAAACATGATGCAACACTCTAATGCATGACTAGCTAGGGTGTGACACGAAGGCACCTATGTTTGAGTCAATTGGTATGGCACCGCGAAGAACTATCCTTGGGCCCATGACCAAAACTCGTCTTTGAAGCACAAGTACCATCAAAAATGGCTAATGTGAAAGAGTTGATCGATTTATGCATAATGGGGGGAGGGAGAGTTCATTGAGAGAACAACACTCCCCCTATGTCCATGCCTACACCTAAACTAGACAACAAGTTGAGTGTGGTGGGGGTGCAAGGGTTCAAGTCACATTGCTCGAATCAATGATATTTAGCTCATGCCTTAACTCGTGAAATCTTGCTTCATCCAAGGGCTTCGTGAAAATATCTGCAAGGTTATCATGAGTGTTGACATACTTGAGCTCGATCTCCCCTCGCCTAATGTGATCCCAGATGAAATGATACTGAATCTCAATATGCTTCGTCTTGAAGTGTTGCACGGGTGAGGGAGTCCTGGACTAGGGGTGTCCGGATAGCCGAACTATCATCATCGGCCGGACTCCAAGACTATGAAGATACAAGATTGAAGACTTCGTCCCGTGTCCGGATGGGACTTTCCTTGGCGTGGGAGGCAAGCTTGGCGATACGGATATGTAGATCTCCTACCATCGTAACCGACTCTGTGTAACCCTAGCCCTCTCCAGTGTCTATATAAACCGAAGGGTTTTAGTCCGTAGGCCACAACAACAATCATACCATAGGCTAGCTTCTAGGGTTTAGCCTCCTTGATCTCGTGGTAGATCCACTCTTGTACTACCCATATCATCAATATCAATCAAGCAGGAGTAGGGTTTTACCTCCATCGAGAGGGCCCGAACCTGGGTAAAAACATCGTGTCCCTTGCCTCCTGTTACCATCCGCCTAGACGCACAGTTCGGGACCCCCTACCCGAGATCCACCGGTTTTGACACCGACATTGGTGCTTTCATTGAGAGTTCCTCTGTGCCGTCGCAATCAGGAAGGATGCCTCTTCCCGTCTTTAAAGACGGTACCATTGCCAAGGGAGCTTTGGCCACCGGACTAACTATCCGGCTAGGTGGTTTTCTTATGACCGCCTGTTCGGCCGCCGCTCCGACAATGACCTCTCGGGTCATCAAAAGCGATCTTCACGTCAACTCGGAATTCACCGAGCAGCTAGATCCGATGGAGCTCTCCTCCGTAAACGAGCTCTTGGATCGCATCCCCGCCCTGGGAGTCGCTACAGACTATGATCAGATTGGGCTTAAAACCGATCTGAGAGAGATCAACTCTCCCCAGGCTACCCACCACGTTGTTGTGGTGGAGGAACAACGCGGCGACTCTTCTTCTATATTAAAGACCAGTTATGTCCGGATTCCTGATCCCTCCATGCCGGATTCCCGCGGAGGGACGGATGCCAATCAAGTACTGAACCTAAAGTCAGGCAGCGGACCAGATTCGTTGGACAACATCCAGCAATCCAAGCTTCCAAATTCGGAAACTTTTCGGCCCTTGAGCCTCAGATCGGGCAGGGTTCCGAATTTATTTCCACCCGCCCACCCAAACACGAGCGATCTATCTCAAATCCGGCAAGAGCTCGCTGAAACAGTACATCATTACTGGACCAGATTCCTCCTGGTTATGGACCGGAGGGTTTTAGTCCATAGGACGAACAACCATTACAACAATCATACCATAGGCTAGCTTCTAGGGTTTAGCCTCCTTGATCTCGTGGTAGATCCACTCTTGTACTACCCATATCATCAATATCAATCAAGCAGGAGTAGGGTTTTACCTCCATCGAGAGGGCCCGAACCTGGGTAAAAACATCGTGTCCCTTGCCTCCTGTTACCATCCGCCTAGACGCACAGTTCGGGACCCCCTACCCGAGATCCGCCGGTTTTGACACCGACATTGGTGCTTTCATTGAGAGTTCCTCTGTGCCGTCGCAATCAGGAAGGATGCCTCTTCCCGTCTTTAAAGACGATACCATTGCCAAGGGAGCTTTGGCCACCGGACTAACTATCCGGCTAGGTGGTTTTCTTATGACCGCCTGTTCGGCCGCCGCTCCGACAATGACCTCTCGGGTCATCAAAAGCGATCTTCACGTCAACTCGGAATTCACCGAGCAGCTAGATCTGATGGAGCTCTCCTCCGTAAACGAGCTCTTGGATCGCATCCCCGCCCTGGGAGTCGCTACAGACTATGATCAGATTGGGCTTAAAACCGATCTGAGAGAGATCAACTCTCCCCAGGCTACCCACCACGTTGCTGTGCTGGAGGAACAACGCGGCGACTCTTCTTCTATATTAAAGACCAGTTATGTCCGGATTCCTGATCCCTCCATGCCGGATTCCCGCGGAGGGACGGATGCCAATCAAGTACTGAACCTAAAGTCAGGCAGCGGACCAGATTCGTTGGACAACATCCAGCAATCCAAGCTTCCAAATTCGGAAACTTTTCGGCCCTTGAGCCTCAGATCGGGCGGGGTTCCGAATTTATTTCCACCCGCCCACGCAAACACGAGTGATCTATCTCAAATCTGGCAAGAGCTCGCTGAAACAGTACATCATTACTGGACCAGATTCCTCCTGGTTATGGACCGGAGGGTTTTAGTCCATAGGACGAACAACCATTACAACAATCATACCATAGGCTAGCTTCTAGGGTTTAGCCTCCTTGATCTCGTGGTAGATCCACTCTTGTACTACCCATATCATCAATATCAATCAAGCATGAGTAGGGTTTTACCTCCATCGAGAGGGCCCGAACCTGGGTAAAAACATCGTGTCCCTTGCCTCCTGTTACCATCCGCCTAGACGCACAGTTCGGGACCCCCTACCCGAGATCCGCCGATTTTGACACCGACAACGGGGTTGAGAGAAATCTTGATGGCACTTTTGTTGTCACACCAAAGAGGCACTTTGTCACAAATGACACCGTATTCCTTTAAAGTTTGCCTCATCCATAGGAGTTGTGCACAACAACTACCGGCCGCCACATATTCCGCTTCGGTGGACGAGAGAGACACTGAACTTTGCTTCTTGGAAGACCAACTCACCAAAGAGCACCCAAGAAACTGGCACCCTCCGGAAGTGGACTTCCTATCCACTTTGTCTCCCGCCCAATCAGAATTAGTAAATCCTTCAAGCTTGAAGTTTGCCCCTCTTGGGTACCATAAGCCAAAGTTTGGGGTATGAGCCAAATATCGAAAGATTCGCTTGACCGCCACATAGTGACTTTCCTTCGGTGCGGCTTGAAACCGTGCACACATCCCCACACTCAACATGATATCCGGTCTAGATGCACAAAGGTAAAGCAAGGAGCCAATCATGGAGCGATATACCTTTTGATCCACCGCTTTACCATTGGGACCAATGTCAAGTTGGCACTTGGTAGGCATTGGTGTAGTAGTCGGCTTGACATCAATTAGCTTGAATCTTTTAAGCATGTCTTGAGTGTATTTGGCTTGGTTGATGAAGGTTCCTTCTCATCTTTGTTTGATGTCAAAACCAAGGAAGAACTTCAACTCTCCCATCGAAGACATCTTGAACTTGGAGGTCATGAGAGCGGCAAATTCCTCATTGAAAGCTTTGTTAGGAGAACCAAAGATAATATCATCAACATATAGTTGGCATACAAACAACTCCCCTTTGACCTTCTTAGTAAAAAGAGTGGGATCGATTAGCCCCACCTCAGATCCACGATCTTGTAACAACTCGGTAAGGTGGTCATACCACGCACGTGGGGCTTGTTTAAGGCCATAGAGTGCCTTATCGAGTTGATACACATGATCCGGGAAGTAGGGATCCTCGAACCCCGGGGGGTTGCTTGACATAGACCAACTCATTAATAGGACCATTAAGAAAAGCACTTTTCACATCCATTTGTTGCAACTTAAAGTTGTGATGGGAAGCATAAGCAATCAACAAACGTATGGATTCAAGACGAGCAACGGGAGCAAAGGTTTCACCGTAGTCGATACCCTCGACTTGGGAGTAGCCTTGTGCTACCAATCTTGCCTTGTTGCGAATGATGTTCCCATGAGCATCTTGCTTGTTCTTGAAGATCCACTTGGTTCCAATGATGTTGTGGTCCCCCGATGGCCTTGGCCGCAATCTCCATACTTTGTTGTACTCGAAGTTGTTGAGTTCTTCATGCATGGCATTGAGCCAATCCGAGTCTTCGAGCGCCTCATAGACCTTTTGGGGTTCAACACAAGAGACAAACGCGTGATCTTCACAATAGTTTGCTAATTGTCTACGAGTGCTTACCCCCTTTCTTAGGCTTCCAACCACATTTTCCATGAGATGGCCTTGGGTGGTGAGCTTGGAAGCAATCTTCGCGGCGCGACTCTCTAATTCCTCCTCGGGTGTGGAAGGAGGAGGGTTGACTTGATCATCTTGAGCGTCGTCTTGAGCTTGTTCTTGATCTTGAGCTTGCTCATGATCTTGAACTTGCTCGAGGGGGAGAACTTGACCTTGGGCATCATTTAGAGGTTCACCACCATCTTGAGGTTGATCTTGCCCTTGGTATTGTTCACGAGGTTGAGGGCCTTCACTTTTTTCTTCGGAAGCGTGTGGGTCTTGGGGAGGTGATGGCTCCACTTGAGTAGAGCATTGTCCTTCTCCTTCGGCCACAAGGGGTTCCTCAATGGGTAGAATATGACCAATACCCATTCTTCTTATGGCTTGGGGAGGAATTTCATCACCTACATCACAAGTACCACTTTACTCCACTTGGGAGCCGTTATTTTTGTCAAACTCCATGTTACACGTCTCCTCAATGAGTCCGGTGGACATGTTGAGAACACGGTAAGCATGAGAGTTTGTAGCATAACCAACAAATATGCCCTCATGAGCTCTAGCCTCGAATTTAGACAAACGAACACCTTTCTTGAGAATGAAACACTTACAACTGAACACCCGGAAGTACTTGAGGTTGGGCTTGTTGCCGGTGAGTATCTCATAAGGAGTCTTGTTCAAGCCTTTGCAGAGATAGAGCTGATTGGATGCCTGACATGCGGTGTTGATGGCTTCGGCCCAAAAGTTGTATGGAGACTTGAACTCCGCCATCATGGTCCTTGCAGCATCCATCAACGTCCGGTTCTTCCTCTCTGCTACACCATTTTGTTGAGGGGTATAAGGTGCAGCATATTGATGTTTGATCCCCTCATCACTAGGAAACTCATCCAAGGTGTAGTTCTCGAACTCGGTGCCATTGTCACTTCTTATTGTCAATATCTTTGCATTATGTTGACGTTGAGCTTCATTTGCAAAGTCGATGACGGTTTGTTGAGTCTCACTCTTCCTCTTGAAGAAGTATACCCAAGTGTATCTTGAATAGTCATCCAAGACTATCAAAAGATGGAGGCCCAAAGAGATCCATGTGAAGGAGCTCCAAGGGTCTCTTCGAGTAGGTGATGGTTGATGGAGGGTGAGCCTTCTCATGAAGCTTTCCTTCAATACAAGCACTGCAAGCACGATCTTTGGCAAAACTAACATTTGTTAGTCCACGGACATGGTCCCCCTTGAGAAGACTTTGCAAAGATCTCATATTTACGTGGGCCAAACGGCGATGCCAAAGCCATCCCACGTCAACTTTAGCCATTAGACATGTCGCGGTCTTAGTGGGTTGCTCCGAAAAGTTAATCACATAGAGACC
Organism: Triticum aestivum; assembly: GCF_018294505.1. Classification (NCBI taxonomy): domain Eukaryota; kingdom Viridiplantae; phylum Streptophyta; class Magnoliopsida; order Poales; family Poaceae; genus Triticum; species Triticum aestivum. The sequence goes on along the minus strand of NC_057813.1, from coordinate 220,359,704 downwards.
GTTCTCGACATGCCCAACAAAGGCTACTTTAAGAGTCTTGCTCCACAAGAGGGCCACGGTATCAATGTCAAAGAAAGTAGCAAAACCCATGAGTGCAAGTTGACGAACGGAAAGCAAATTGTATGCAAGGGACTCAACAAGCATGACTTTCTCGATCGTTAGATCATGAGAAACGACAACCTTGCCAAGACCCAATACCTTAGAATGTGAGGCATCACCCCACTCAACATTGGTGGGCATAGATGGAATCTTTTGCACGTCCACCACCAAGTCCTTGCTTCCGGTCATATGATTTGTTGCTCCACTATCGAGCAACCATGACCCCCGCCGAAAGCAAACACCTACAAGAGATCAATGCTTGGTTTTAGGTACCCATTTAGTAATGAGTCCTTTGATGTTAGTAACAAGGGTCTTAGGAACCCAAATAGACCACTCAATGTACTCATAAGAAGAGCCAACAAATTTAGCATAAACATGTCCATCACTAGCACGGCACAACACATATGACGGGTTAAAGTCGCCGGCTTTGTTGGAGGAAATGCTTTTGCCCTTTTGGACGTCAACTCCCTTCACTTTTTCCTTCTTCTCCTTAGGAGCACCCTTTCCCTCTTTCACAAAGGTTTTCTTGAGAGGAGGAGGACGTTTGGTCTTGTCGTTCTTCTTCTTCTTGCTCTTGGACTTGGGTGCAAACCCAATTCCTTCCTTGCCCACAACTTCCTTTTGATTGCTCAAAAGGTCGTTGAGGTTCTTCTCACCTTGAATGCATGTCACAAGGCCTTTCTCAAGTTGATCCTTCAATTTGGCATTCTCCTCCACAAGATGCACATGCCCACAACATGGGTTAGTAGCACATGTATTATCAATTAATACCATATGAGGGAAGGTGGTCTTTTCCTTGGTTAGCTTAACTTGGAGTTGAGCATGAGACTCCTTGAGGTTAGCGTGAGCACCCTTCAAAACCTTGTGGGCCTTGTCAAGTATCTCAAACTCCTCTTTGAGTCTAGCATGATCAACCCCAAGTTTAGCCTTCTCGGAAGTTAGCACACGAGACACGACAAGAGCATGATCAAGATCTTTCTTTAACTTAGCATGGTCATCGTTGTATGACTCCTCAAAAGTCAAACGATGAACACGCTCTTCCTCAAGAGCATTAGAGAGATCCGATATCTCATCAGCATAGTCACGACTATGACCTTCCATCTTAGAGATCGTTTCTTCGTGAGCCTCGATCATGTCATTGGCCTCACCAAGTTGTTCCGAGAGAGCGTCAAAATGCTTCTTGGACTTGCCCTTGAGCTTACTCATAAAAGATTCAAATTCATTCACTTCCTCATTAGGCCCATCATGTTCATCAATGCAATCCTCCAAGGAGGGATTAGTAATGATGGTGGTTGTGATGTTGGGGGTTACCTTGTTTGAAGCTTTAGCCATGAGGCACTTGGCGGTGATGTTCTCGTTGGGTGAATCAAAGAGAGACACCCGGGGAGTAGTAGAAATGGCAACGGACGCCATGGCCATTGCTTCTCCATTTTCATCATCATCGTCATCCTCTTGGTATTCTTCTTGAACCACCAACCCACGAGTGGGAGTCTTCTTGGCAAAGTTGTTCTTGTTGGGGAAGGACTTGGCCTTGTCCTTTCGGATGAACTTGCCACCATTGTCTTCCCACTTCTCGTAAGGACAATCCGCAACGAAATGGCACATTGCCACAGTTGAAGCAAGTTCTCACTCGTTGCTTGCCCTTGACGCCGCTTGAGTTGTTCTTGTTGAAGTTGGGTCTTGTATTCTTCTTGCTCCAAAATTGTCTTGAAGCAAGGGCCATGTGCTCATGATAATCATATTTGGTGTCTTCGGGGTTGCTCTCCTCATCTTCCACTTCTTCCTCTTCTTCCATAATAACCTTGGCCTTCAAAGCAAGGTTGGGCTTCTTTGCCCTTTGAGAGCGGAGCACCGCATTGTTGGCGGTCTTGTCCAGGATGCTCATTGCAACGAACTCATCTAACACTTCACTTGAGGTCATGGAGTGGAAGTCCGGTCTTTAACGAATGACGGAGGACATGGCCTTGTTGTAGGGCATCATGGCCTTGAGGAACTTGTGCTTGATCCAATTGTCATCCGTGTCCTTGCTTCCATGATCTCGGAGTGAGACCGCGAGTTTGGTCACTCTTCGAAAGAGCTCACGAGGTTCTTCATCTTCTTTCATTGCAAACTCATCGGCTTCATCTTGTACCACTTCATAGTTGGAGCGTTGAATGCTAGCACTTCCTCGATAGAGAGACACAACACATTTCCATGCGTCCTTAGCCATGGCATGAGGTCGAAGATGAGGGAGATCTTCGGGAAGGATTGCATCTTGGATGATGAAGAGAGCACTCTCATTGAATTGATTATCCACGGCTTCTCGAGGGGTGAAGTTGCTTGGGTCATGAGGATAGAAACCTTCTTCAATGATTCTCCAAAGGTTAGTATTCACATGTTTTAAATGACGCTTGAAGCGATAAACCCAAGAATCAAAATCTTCATGTTTCTCATACTTAGGAGGAGGACCAGCATGATTTAAATGAGTAGAGGGAATCGGCCCTCCATAAATTGGAGGTTCCACATGGGCAAAGATGCCGGTGCCATTTTTACCACTAGACAACGGAGCTTTCTCACTAGTAGCTTCCCCCTTTTTGGGGTTAGCATCCGTCACCGTGTTGGCGGGATCACCCACTTTCACGGGCGCGGTGGAAAGTTTAAGCCCTTCTAAGAATTCCTTAAACATGTCCTTGACCTCGGTTGTCATGGAGGTTTTCAATGTGTCCAACGACACATTGAATTCCTCACATGAGATCGAGTTACCCCCATCTCCCGTAGATGATATCGGATTCGCACCGGAGTGCTCTCCCACATCATCTACGATGTCAACCATACTCTTCGGACGGTAAAGTCCTTAAAAAGAGACGAGGCTCTGATACCAATTGAAAGGATCAATATGGTTGACTAGAGGGGGGGTGAATAGGCACCTAACAATTTTTAAGCTTTTCTTTACCAATTTAAACTTTGCAACAAAATAGGTTGTCTAGATATGCAACTATGTGAGCAACCTATATGATGCAATAACAACTAACACATAAGCAAGCAAGGGATACAACACAAGTAGGCTTGCAAGAGTAAAGGCACGAAATAACCAAGAGTGGAGCCGGTGGAGACGAGGATGTGTTACCGAAGTTCCTTCCTTTTAAGGGGAAGTACGTCTCCGTTAGAGCGATGTGGAGGCACAATGCTCCCCAAGAAGCCACTAGGTCCACCATATTCTCCTCACGCCCTCACACAATGCGAGATGACGTGATTCCACTATTGGTGCCCTTGAAGGCGGCAACCGGACCTTTACAAACAAGGTTGGGGCAATCTCCACAACAATTGGAGGCTCCCAACGAAACCACGAAGCTTCACCACAATGGAATATGGCTTTGAGGTGACCTCAACCGTCTAGGGTGCTCAAGCACCCAAGAGTAACAAAATCCACACTAGAAAGTATGGGGGAAGCAAATATCCTTTGGTGGAAGTGTAGATCTAGGTCTCCTCCTTCAATCCCTAGCAAATCAACAAGTTTGAGTGGCTAGAGAGAGAGATCGAGCAAGAGAGCTTGAGAGCATTAATGGTGGAGTGAGAGAGGTAAGAGGTAGGAGTGGTAGGTGGAAGAACCACCTTATATAGCAACCCTAACAAATCCAACCGTTACTGCGTTTTCAGCACTGCAGCGGTACAACCTCCTTGTCCCGGTACAACAGGGACTCACGATGTAACGGCAGAACCCTACCAGGCGGTACAGCCGGGCCACCGGGCGGTAGTACCGGTCATTAGAAAATAACCGGACCAACCGCCCAGCCACCGCACAACTACCGCACCGAAACAGAATGGAGTCACCCTTGAGGGCGGTAGTTGGGCGGTGCAGGGCCGGTGCAACCGCTTGGCCTTGAGCGCTTGAGTGGCTAAGGTATGAGCGGAAGAACTGCTTGAACCTCCGGTTTGTACCGGTTGATGAGGAACAACCGGACCAACCGAGCCACCACCGCCCAGCCACCGCATCAAAACAGAAGCCTGACCGGTACATGGGAGGTGCATGGCCGGAATAGCCGCTGCTGGTCTTTGCAGAGCCTGGTGGCGGTACCACCACCCGGAGGCAGCGGTACCATCGCTCGACAAAGACAGGGAAGCGCCAAGAGCCAGTGGTACAACCGCTCGGACGAGCGGTACAACCGCTGGGAAAACACAGGAGAGATTAAATCAAGAGGAAGGCACTCTCTCGACAAAAGAGGGGTGATGGAGGTGTACGTGAATGGATTCCCCTATTCTTTCCAAAGTGGATTCCCTCTTGATAGTACGGGTTCCCTACGACCAAAGAGATAAAAAGCGTAGAGGATTCCGTCTTCAATTGTTTCCTTCGAGAGAGAACCACTAACCGATGTAAGCCTAATCATCGAGAACCTGAAACATTTAGCACAGGATTAGACCAACAAAGGGTTGTCATCATCATCCAAAACATAAGGTAGGGAAATGCCCTTTCAAGTTTGTTGTGGTATTCATTGATGACATATTGATTTACTCGAAGAATGAAGAATAACACAAGGAACATTTGCGCTTGGTTCTAGAGAAGCTCCGGGAACATCAATTATACGCAAAGTTCAGCAAGTGCGAATTCTGGTTGAAGGAAGTCGGATTTCTCGGACATGTTATATCAGGAGAAGGAATAGCAGTAGACCCCTCCAAGGTTGAAGCCGTTGCCGAATGGAAGGCACCCACCTCAGTCGAAGAGATTCGCAGTTTTCTTGGACTCGCGGGATATTATCGGAGGTTTATTGTGAATTTCTCCAAGATCGCGAAGCCAATGACGGAGTTATTGAAGAAAGACACTAAGTTTGTTTGCACCGACGAATGTGAGGCCAGTTTCCAGGAGCTGAAGAAACGTTTGGTCACAGCCCCAGTGCTAATTCTTCCGAATATACACAAGGATTTCCAAGTATATTGCAACGCTTCTCGTCGGGGACTTGGAGGTGTTCTGATGCAACAAGGAAGAGTTGTTTCATATGCCTCACGTCAGCTTCAACCTCATGAGCGGAATTATGCCACACATAATTTGGAGTTAGCAGCCGTAGTGCACGCACTCAAGACCTGGAGACATTTTCTTATTGGAAATAGGTGTGATGTTTACACGGATCGCAAGAGTTTGAAATACATCTTCTCGCAGAAGGAGTTGAATCTCAGGCAGAGAAGATGGTTGGAGCTCATAAATGATTATGATATGAAATTGCACTATCACCCAGGAAAGGCCAATGTTGTGGCAGATGCATTGAGCCGCAAGAGCTATGTCAATACCCTCACAGCAGGAGGATTACCTCAGGAGTTAATTGATGATCTCAGAGATCTTCGATTGGAGATAGTACCACGAGGTTTTGTTGCCGCAATGGAAATTCAATCCACTTTGTTGGGAAAGATCCGAGAAGCCCAGAAGTTAGACAAAGGCATTGCGAAGATAAAGGGAAGGATGAACCAAGGAAAGGCAGAAGGATTTCGTGAGGATGAACATGGAACCTTATGGTTTGGGAAGCGTATTTACGTGCCAAATGACCCAGAGATCAGGAAATTGATTCTTTAGGAGGCTCATGATTCGCCTTATTCAATACACCCGGGCAACACCAAGATGTATTTGGACTTGAAGGAAAATTTCTGGTGGACGGGTATGAAGAAGGATATTGCCGAGTATGTTGCAGTATGTGACGTATGTCAGAGGATTAAGGCAGAGCACCAGAAACTAGCAGGATTACTTCAGCCCTTGCCGATACCAGATTGGAAGTGGGACAAGCTTGGCATGGACTTCATTACAGGATTACCCAGGACCCGATCAGGCTATGATTCTATTTGGGTAGTGGTTGATCACTTGACTAAGGTAGCTCACTTCATCCCCGTGAAAACCACATATACAAGTGCTAAGTTAGCCAAGATATACATGACCAGGATCGTATGTCTGCATGGAGTTCCGAGGGCCATCGTATCAGATAGAGGAACACAATTTACCTCAAAGTTTTGGCATCAGTTACATGAAACTTTGGGTACCAGGCTGGAGTTCAGTACAGCTTTTCATCCGCAGATAGATGGGCAGACCGAGAGAGTCAATCAGATTCTGGAGGACATGTTGAGAGTTTGTGCGCTAGATTATGGATCTAGTTGGGATGATAATTTGCCTTACGCAGAGTTCTCATATAACAACAGCTATCAAGCTAGTTTGAAAATGGCCCCTTTCAAAGCTTTGTATGGAAGAAGGTGCTGGACACCATTGATTTGGGATGAAGTTGGAGACTGTAAATTATTCGGACCAGATTTAATTAGAGATTCAGAGGAGAAAGTCAAGCTGATCCGCAATAGACTCAAGGTAGCCCAATCCAGACAGAAGAGTTATGCCGATACTAAACACAAGGAGGTAACCTATGAAGTCGGAGATAGAGCATATCTTCGTGTGTCTCCACTTCGAGGAGTAAAACGATTTGGAGTCAAAGGAAAGTTGGCACCACAATTTGTGGGGCCGTATAGAGTTTTAGAACGCATGGGTGAAGTTGCCTACAGGTTGGAATTACCAGAATCCTTGTCAGGAGTTCATGATGTGTTTCACGTTTCCCAGTTGAAGAAGTGCCATGCAGAGATGGCCGATATTCCTCTAAGAGATACAGTGCCACTGGAGGCCATACAGTTGGATAGTGATCTGACCTATGAGGAGAAGCCCGTCAAGATTCTCGAGACTGCAAGCAGGGTTACCCGCAGCAAGGTCATCAAGTTTTGCAAGGTTCAATGGAGTCATCATACCGAAGAAGAAGCCACCTGGGAACGAGAAGAAGATCTCCGACAGGACCACCCACACCTTTTTGCTAGCCAACCTGAATCTCGAGGGCGAGATTCATCTTAAGGGGGGTAGGTTTGTAACATTACAATTTTCAATTTGGATGTTTATAAATAGATCATTCATATGCATCCATGATTTATGCATTTTTGCCCCATTTATATTATTTGATTTTGATCCAAGGAACTTTGAGCAATTCAAGGACCGGAAGAGAGAATTGGAAGTTTCCTTAAATCCAATTTTTGAAAATTCTTTTAATTCAAACTTTGGAGTTTGGATCAAATTTGGTTTCACTAAATTCATTTCCATTATTTCAAAAATAAAATAAAGAGAGAAGATAAAAGGACTTCTTCAAAAACAGAAAATAAATATTGGAAATTGAATTTGAAGTCTAAATATATTTGTTGGGTTTTATTTGCAATTTATTCTATTAGTTTAGCAAAAATGTTTTTTTTAACTTGCATTTTAGGCCAGATAAAAGTTCACAAGGGTCATATATAAGACCATATTACTATGTGAATTTTTCTGGGATATTTAGGCTTATTTTTATATGTCTTTTCATGCTTTATTGTTGTTAAAAAATGATTTATTTTTTTTAAAAAAAGGGCCGCCAGGCCAACCGGCCCAGCCAGCCGCTAGCGAGGCCATGACCGAGCCAGGCCGATCGCTCGACCTGCCCAGCCCCAGCGTGGCCAGAGGCCAGCGAGCGGGGACTTCCTATCTGCCGCATTCTGCGGCAGAAGGACGTGGTTTCGCACAGGCGGACCTCAGCCTGGGCCGGCCCACATACATGCCGCTAGTTGCTGTCGCGCAATAAAAAGAAACACGAGAGGAGAATGAATCGATCCACAGACCTCGCACATAGAAGCGTCCCAACCATGAGGCGTTAGCCACAAGACTAGACATCAGCTACATAGAAAAATGGCGCAACACACTATAAGAACACACAGCAGGCGTTGAGCTTTGGAAAGAAATTCAAAACACTTTCTGAAAATTGCAAACAGTTTTTGAAATGCAGTAGTTTTTTTGATATTCCAAACTCTTTTTTGAAAAGTGAACCGTTTTCTAATTACGATTTATAAAAAGCAGGAACAAAAAATGCGAACATTTTTTGAAATTCCTGAATATTTTCTGAGATCATGAACATTCTTTTGATATTGGAACAAAAAATGGATCCAGATTTTTTTAAATTCAGAACAAAAAGCTAATGAACATTTTTTTTAAAATGCAAACAAAATACGTATTAGTAAGCTTATATGGAAACGTGAACAAAATTTAAAGCATGGGAACATTTTTCGAAATTGCAAACAAAAAATTGAAATCACGTACATTTTTTTAAGCATGTACATGTTTATGAAAATTTGTGAACAAATTTTGAAAGGAAGAACATTTTTTTGAAAATTCTGATTATTTTATGAAACATGTACATTATTTTTGAAATTATGAACAAAATGATGAAACCGCGTACATTTTTTTAAGCATGTACATTTGTATGAAAATTTGTGAACAAATTGAGAAAACGAGAACTTTTTTTCTGAAAATTTTGAACATATATTGGAAACAAAAACATTTGTTGAAATTCTTGAACATCTTGAAAGACGAACATTTTTTGAAATTTTGAACAAAATGTTTAAAACAAGAATTTTTTTGAAATACGAACATTTTTTGAAAACTAGAAGAAATTAAAAAAAACAAGAACATTTTTTTGAAATTCCAAACAACATATGAAATTTTCGAAGAAAATAAACAGGAGAATGAAAAAAAGGAAAGAAAAAGTTAAACTTGGAAAAAGAAAATGAATATGAAATATATAAATAAAAACAGAAAAAAGGAAATGGTAGAAAATAGAAACAGGAAAAATAAAAAATAAAAAAATAAAAATTAACAAGAAGAAAAGAAAAAACGGTTCAGGAATCTTCTAGAAGGTTTCCAAAACCGAAAAAAAATCCAGAAACCTCCCAAAACTAGGATCGCCCGAAACATTGAACGGGCCGGCTCAAGATGAGCGATCGCTCGATCCCCCCTGTGCGAAACAGCGACACTTCGACGCAACGAGCGTCCGTTAGGGAAGAGAGCTCCTATACAACGCATTCTGCGTCAAAGTGTCGGGCGTTCGCACAAGGGGGGTTCGCTAGTGGGCTGATTGGGCCGTGTTTCTACTGTTTCTTTGTTCGGCGCGCGTTTTGAAAACCGTTTCTACTGTTTCGCGCGCGCTGCTTTCTCTGTTTCGCGTGCGCTTGTTTCTCTGTTTTGTTTCTTCTGCTGTTTCTCTCTATTGCTTTTGCTGTTTCTTTGTCAAAGGAAGAAAAGTTCCAATAAAAGAGAATAGTAATGACAACCTTTTTTCTATTTGTGAAACTTGAAAAACATTAGTAAAATAAGAGTTCGAAATGTGCAACAAAGAATCAGTATAGGAGCAAAAAAAAAATAAACGTACAAAAAAACTATATGGAAATAAGAATATAAATATTTGAGCTTCTTTGCAAACTTATTTTGCAGATTTAAACCTTATTAAAAATTAAACATAATGCAAGAAAATATAACTGGGGAACCATGTTAAACAAACAGCAGATTAGTTTCCTCATGGAACTGTTCCTTTTCAGTTGAAAAAAATTCTTGCATTGGGACCCTTGAGAATAAAAAAGGGAAATATGTTTCCCAAAGAAATCGGTTGCTCGTTTACAAAAATGTTTCAGCTGTTTTCAGACATTGTTTACAGCCAAAGTTCTTGCAAAGAAACTATCACTAGACCATCAAGAGAAAAAAAAAGATAGCTCTATCGTTAAGGAAACATTTTTCGCATCGAAGTGTTCCTTTGAGTTGAATCTTGCAGTGCAACTTCCCTTGAAGGTGACAGTATTAATGAGACCCTTGAGAATAGAAAGAAGAAATATGTTAATTGGAAATACAGGTGCAGAACATTTCATCATTGGGATTCTTTTGTTGAACCTTTTAGACAAACTAATAAGAATAATGAGACCTTTCAGAATAGAAAGAATAAGCATGTTAATTGAACTTACATGCTGATTTGAGAAGTTACCTGAGGTTACTGTCATATGCAGAACGCGTAAAGATTGGCCTTCAAAGCTTCACTTGAATATGCGGAAACCCTGTTGAAACATACACGGGATTAGAAGAAAATAATTTCACTGTTTGGTATGAAAGAACAGGCTCTAAGAAAAAAGAAATTCTTTTATGTCATTGGAAAACAAATAAATAGAGAACTTACATGTGTCTGCAGGAAAGAAGTTCCTAATGGGAGCTGAATTTCATTGTCCTTGCAAGTTACAATCTCGAAAAGGAATTTTTGACGTAGAGCATGTAAACCATCCTACGGTATTTTAGAAAAAGTGTTGTTTAATTCATGATATGTTACAAGTAATGACCAAAAAAGAAAGATATGACTATCGCGTTAGCGTTGTGATTTGGAAAACATTTCGGATACATTTCTTGTTATTGAGAGCAGTTTAAAAATATCACAATTTTTATATGTTCCAACATTTTTTTGATGCAGTAAAGCTTTTTTGTAATTTTGATTCCAAAAAGAAACATGAACAAATTTTGCAAATCCTGAACAATTTTTCAAATATTACAAACAAATTATGAGAAGCACAAACATTTTTTGAATTTTCGGAATATTTTCTGAGAGCGCGAACGGGTTTAAATTTTTGAACAAAATGGAAAACAGGAACATTTTTTCAGTTCAGAACAAAAGTGTTTAAACAGAACATTTTTTAAATGTGAATAAAATTTGAAACATGACATTTGTTCAAATAGCAAATAAAATGTTGAAACCGCGAACATTTTTGAAAACATGAACAAATTTTGAATTCCCCAAACATTTTTTGGAATTTGTGAACAATTTTTTAAAGCACGAACATTATTTGAATCTTTAGAACAAATTTTGAAACAGAGAACAAATTTGGAAGTATGAACATTTTTTGAATCTTGAGAACAAATTTTGAAACGAAGAACAAATTTGGAAGCGCGAACAATTTTTTAAAGCACGGACATTTTGAATCGCGAGAACTAATTTTGAGAGGGAGAACAATTGAGAAAAATCCCGAACAAATTTGTAAGCGCAAACAATTTTTTAAAGCACGAACATTTTTTGAGTCTTGAGAACAAATTTTCAAATGGAGAACAATTTTTAAAAATCCCGAAAAAATTTGGAAGCGTGAACATTTTATGTAAACGTGAACAAAAAATTGAAATCCGGTAACACCAATTTTTTTGAATAGAAGGGAACAAAATTTGAAAACACAAACAAATAATGCTAACACCAATTTTTTTAATTTACAAAAAATATTTGCAAAACCCGAACATAATTTCAGTTAGTGAACAAATCTTTTAAATAAGAACCATTATTGAATTAGTGAACAAATTTAGAAAGCAGGAACATTTTTTGAAAATCACGAACATTTTTTGAATTTGTGAACCAAAAATTAGAAAATGCAAAAAAATTCGAAATTCACCAAAAAATCGAAATTTTTAAAACATGAACATTTTCCAAATTAGTGAACAAATTTTGAAATTGGGAACAATTTTTGAAATTGCCGAACATTTTTGTAATTTCTCAATAAATTTAATAAATATGAATATCTTTCGAATTTGTGAAATTCATTTAAAGTGAGAACATTTTTGAAATTCCCAAAAATAATAATTTTAGAACAAATTATGCAAACATGAATATTTATTGAATTTGTGAACCAAATTTCAAAGTGGGAAGTTTTTTGAAATTCATGAATATTGTATGAATTGGTAAAAAGACTGCAAACGTTTTAAAAATTTAAATCCCACCCTAAATATAGTGAACACGAATTTGTTTTTAAATTTCGAACATTTTTTGAAGAGAAGGGAGCAAAATTTGTAATTCTTGAACATTTTTTTAATAGAATGGAACAAAATTTGACAACCTGAGCATGTTTTGGAGAGTTGAACATTTTTGTATTTTTAAAGTATAAATATTTAGAAAGAAAGAAGAAAGAAAAGGGAAAAAAGGAAACAGCTATCAAAAAAACGAGTAAAAGAAAAGAAAAACTAAAAATAAAACATAAAGAAAATAATGAAAAACTGAAGAAAACCATAAAAGAAACAACAGGAAAAAAAGAAAAACGAAAAAAACCAGATCTGGACCGGTTGGGAACCTTCTAGAAGGTTCCCAAAACCGGGATCAGTGTAATGCGCAATGGGCCGGCCCATTGAAACGCTCGCGTCGCGCTGCCTGTGCGTTTGCACGACAACTTGACGCAGCGAGCGTCCAATAGGGTTTTCCCAGCGAGCGCCCTCGTGCATAGAAAAAAGGGAGTCGCTCAGCGCCCCACGTCCCACGTTTCCCGTTCGCTCGTTCGTTCCCTCTTCCGTTCACGTAACTCGTCTCTCTTCCCCTGACATTTGGACCCCACCCCACCTCTTCTTCTTCCTCACATGAACGGACAACAGAAACGTACGCGTACCTCCGATGTCGCTTGGTTTCCAATTCCTGGAAATCAATTCTCCAGCTCACTTCAATTCCAAGGAAGATGTCCTATAAATAGCCACGACTCTCCTCGACCGATTCAGTCGAAAATCTCTTGCCAAAACTACCTCTAGACGACGCACTCGACGTTCCAATCTCGCCTCAGAAGCTGCAGTTCATCACAAGTTTCCGAAGCCGGTGAGCCGTCCCAAGCCTTATCCTTTTGTGTTCCGACTTCTCTCGATCCCTACAACCGTTTTGACAAGGTCTTTTGATTCCTCTCCATCTACAGAGGCCATCCCGACCACGTTGTCTTCACCAGAGCACCCGGAGCACCGAGCTTTGCCGCTTCATTTCATCGCCGTTCGTCGTCCCAGATCATCACCGACTACACCAAAGGACGAGCCACTCTCCACCGCATCTCCTAGACACCTCCGCTGTCACCCACGATCGCTGGAGCCGCCGTCGCCACCACGCCACACCCGCCCCAGTGTACGTACGTTTCTCTGTAGGTTTCAGTTCGTTTCAGTCTAAAAAAAACCGTTTTCTTTACGGATTGGCCGCCTTCTTCAAATCTAGCAGCAAACACCAGCCCAACCAACCAGAGAGCGCCACTTGCCGCCGGCTGAAATTAGTTTTTTTTAAGAAAAAAAAATCAGATTTCAGATTTCTGTCAAATTTTTTATTTTAGCGTATCTTTTAATCTGTATATCCGACTTAGTTGATTCTTTTTCCTATGGTTTCATAAAAATCCCATCTATCCAGAGAACCAAATGAAAAATATTTTTGAAAATTTTAAAATTTGAATTCAAATAGATCTGAATTCAAACTTCGTTAGGCCGTAACTCGAGTTTCGTAACTCCGTTTTAGGTGATTCTTTTTGCAAATCGAAGCTAGTGACATGTACTTTCTGTTAAAACCAAAACCATTTATTTTTGTTGCTGTAAAAATTACGTTCTGTACAGAAGCTTTATTTGGATGTTTTGGAGTTTTTCGAAGTCTTTTATTTGTTTCCTTTTTGATTCTTTTTGCTTGATTGCTTATGAGTGTCATTACATGATTCATTAGATCATCCGGAGTGCGAGGCTTGCTACTACGAATCTTTAGGGTTAACGATCGTCAACTAGGCAAGTTCACACTTTGATCATAATTTTTCAATACCTAGTTTTTTTACTATGCATTAGTTTCACCCTCAAAGATTGCATGAGTAGGATTGGGAACATGTGGTTATGCTATGTAGTTCATGTGGTAGGAACCTATGACCTTGATCACCCCGGAAATATTCGTCATACCATGTATTGCTTAGCCATGCTCATAGACGAGGATTGGTATGTGTGATCCATGCAAGTTGCGAGAGTTAATAATTTTGGGATAACCTAAGGTGGTAGCTTTAATACACATCTGGGTGGAGTGTTTGGGGCACCTGGAGAAACCAGTGCTTGCCCAAGGGGAATCCCGGAGTACCCGTGTGATTACCCTAGGTTCGCCACCCAGGCTCAAAGGGATCATAAGATATTTCATGCCTAGAAACTTCTGTGTGCAGCCACAAGTCATTATGGGTTCTGGCATAGTTGAGTAAGTTGTGTGACCTCTTTTCGTGGTAGACTAGCTGATGTAGGGGAAAGTAGGTGTACCGGTCTACCCAGGGTTAAGGGCAAACGCTTCTGAAAGGCCATGTCTTGATCTTTCGATCATGGAGGTGGTCGAGTCTTGTGGGGAAACATGCGCAAACCTCTGCAGAGTGTACAAACTAATCATGATTAGCCGTGTCCCTGGTTATGGACAACTTGAGTATCTAGAAGTGAATTATTGGTTGATCTCATCACTCTATTTAATGAAATTATTGGGGTACTAATAACTTGGGAATTTTGGGATTGAGTTGGAGGAACCTTCTCAATAATGGAATTTTAATTTAGTAGTAAATAATAAATTTATTCCTTTGTTGTAGGGTAAAATTGGCTTTATGCAAAAAATTAAACTTAGAGCCTCCACCAGCTAAATTTGCATATAGAGATAGTTTTTTTCATTATTATTCTATGGTGTGAAATTGCCAGCATATTCCATGTGCTGACCTACACGGCTGCAACGTCTCATGTTGCAGACTTTTCCGACGAGGATTAAAGGTGCGATAGGTCGTTGTTCTGCACTCAGTTTGCCGTGGAGTTGGATGGAATCATCTACCTTCGATGCTTCCGCAGTTATTTTATTTTAGATGGTCTTTGGCCATATTATTGTAATAAATACTCTTTTGAGGATCTCGATGTAATAAAGTGTGTGATTGAACTCTGTCATAATTCCTCGAGTACTGTGTGTGTCAGCATACCGATTCAGGGATGACACTTAAGCACAGAGACTTCGATCCATTTGGGTCGGGTCGCTACAAATCATTTTTTTCCGTAATAATGACGCACTTTATTTCGTGCAAAGATGTAGCTGGTGGGCCCAGCTGTCAGGGAGAGAAAACATTATTTTTCAGGGTAAAAATGATGCAGTTGTATGCATGCGTCCATGGGCGTGGTGCGTCACCACTATCAGCCTCTCCACGTACAGTCATCTTCCGATGACTCTCGTTTGTTGACCACATTGACCACACCGTGCCGAGCGCACCAATGCCGGTGGACGTCGGCGAGATGGGGATGACGCGGCAGTGGAGTCGTAGACGGAGAGGAGTGGGAAACTTGTCTGGTTCGAATGCGGGGTGGGTCTACACTCGACAGAGAATAACAGGAGGTGCGGAGGAGTGGAGGGATGGCCTGGCCGTCGGTGGGGTAGCTTTTCGCTGCGAGGCGTGCAAAACAGCGTCACTGGACGCCGGAGGCTGGAGTAGGTGGTCCCTGCAGCGCTAGAGGAAGAAGACGAGAGCTTGAAGAAGATTGCCTGCCGTTGGATGTAAATCCAACGCCTTGCTTAGGCTTCGACCTTTGTATTTTTTTGGCGAAAATGCTTAGGCTTCGACCTACTGGCCCACATGTCAGCCAGTCCATTTTTTTAGTCCATTTGGTGGGCTGGGTGAAACAATGATGTAGAGTCTATGCAACCCGTTTATATATTATGTTAGAATTTAAAGCCCATTTGCATTTTTTCAAAATCCATAGACTTGCTGGGCTAGGTGAAAATATCATGTTGGGATGGACGGAGAAATGTTATAAAAACATAAACACATGATTGCATGTCTATTACTGAATGGTCAGTAAAATCTTTGCAAGCGCATGTACGCAATCACCAAGAGTTAACTTGCCAAGTTATATATAAACAATTATTATTATTTTTTAAGAACTTCGATTTATGAAATAAAATATCATTTTAATTTGATGAGTTAATAGGACATGGGGTATTAGGCTGGACGTGGGACATTTGAGTTGGTTTTAGGGAAAAGCACTGGGAGAAAACTCAGATTACATCGAAAAGAAAGTGGAAGAAAATTCAGATATAGGATTAATAAAAATGAAAAATAAAGGAAGTGGGAAGGTCTATACAATGGTTGGACGAACGACAGGTTTAACGGAACCTTATTTTGTTTCTATTATATATATGTAATAAAATAAGATATAAATATAAATATAAGTATATATATACTATTATAGAAGGGAAAATATAGGTTCAATTTTGCATTCTTATAGAAAAATAGAACTGTGCGTTGTCTTGAAAAACCAAACATCTTGGGCTGCTGATGTTATAGACAAGCTAGGCTGAGAGGCCCACAAGCCACTTGATACCTGCTGGACCCTCCAAAAAAGTTGAAACCTACTGGATCAACTGTGTCTGCATGTTGTGGGTTGTGCGTGTTAAACAACAAAAGCTAGGCCATGGACCTGGTGGGCCTGGATTGTCATCCTCTCGACGAACAGTCGTCTCCTGATTCCTCTCGTTTTGTTGACCATGTTGGGAATGACAGATGGAGGTGCCGCGGTGAGAGCACCAAGACAGAGGACGACGTCGAGACCTCAGAATGGAACAAACCAGAGCTGGGGAAGACGCAGGCGAAGGGGAGTACGAGGGTTGACTTGTTAGGGTTCAAGGTGGAACGGTGGAGCTGCCGCCGCCGGAGAATGTGTGGAAGTAGAGGGATGGCCTGGCCAGCGCCATAGTCTAGGATGGGTCACCGAGGCGTGTGCGGCAGCGCCGCCAACCACTGTAGGAAGAGGAACAAAGATTGAACAAAATAAAGAAATACAAATGGATAGGTGATTGGTCCCAGATATCTGTGTAAGAGACCTGCTGGGTCCACCTGAGAAGGGGAATATGTTGGGAGGAATGAGATTCAAAGCACGGCAGCCCAGTGAACTAGTTACATACATAAGCAAATAGTCACTCAAAAAAGCAAACATGTTAATGGGTTCTTAGACGAAATATTTCGAACAAAACAGATAATTACGACACATAGGCTAATGCATGAAACACACAGATGATAAAGGTTCTTAAACAGATAAAGTACATCATCTAGACCTTCCTGACACACTTGATCATGATGTTGCGGTTGTCCGTGTACTCGTCGGTTACGGGAAGCAAACATGCCCTCATGTCCAAGATCCACCTGTACATGTCATAGCATGCGTATGCGTCCTTGGCCACGTAGGTTATGTAGGCTAGATTCAGAGGTACCTCCCATGTGTTCATGTTCTTGGTATCAACGTATTCTTTCATGTTGGCATAGCAGGGTCGATGATGGTCGCGGCAAGGTCAACCACGGAGTCCTTCTCCTACTCGTTGTCGATGATCTTGTATTGCTTCTGGATGTCGACAAGCTTGTTGCACCAAATGTCCGAATCTAAAGCACAGTCATGTTCTTCCTGCTCTCCACTGTAGCAACGGTGCAGTCAGCGGTGCTGATGAAATGAGCGAGTGCTTCAGAACCTCTGATGGCCCTCCAATAGTGGTAGACAAGAACCTCACCCCGCACGCATACCTGGGCGACGGTGATCCACTGGTCCCTGTCAGTTAACGAGTGGGTCTGTATTGGTATTGTAATAGTCTCGCAACCTTGTGCTTTCTCCTCCTGTAGGCACTACTTGAACTTGGCGAGGTAGAGCTTCACCGAGTCCGGATCGTTGGTGTACATAACATTCAACTTGGTGTTGTCATGGTCTGAACATCGAACTCAAAGGTGAAATCCTTGCTGAAGTCCATATCTAGCAGGCTCACCCCTCGGATCGCCATTGGAGTCTCTTCAAGTGAACGAGTGGGTAGGCGGCTGCAGCAGTTTGTTTTCCAGCTCTTGGGGAACTGCATTCAACAGTAAACTGAGTGTGTACAGGAGACAACAGTTACTACCCCTCCCTCGCCCGTTGCACGCCCGGCAGAACATGCACCCTCGATGCACTCAAGCGCCTCCATTAAACCCTCTTGGAAGTCGAGAAACCTATTCCGAACACATGTCGGTTAACGAGTGGGTCTGTATTGGTACTGTAATGCAAGTGTTAGTGGTCACTTTACTTAAATTTTATTGTCTTTAATTAAAATTTATTCTTAAAACAAGCAAAACATTGGCTCATTCTATTAGTGCCAGGGGATCAACATGCACAACAATTAGAACTATTATTCTCAGGACGCACACGATCACCTCATTTGCCGCACTTTCACACAGACAATACTACCAAGTTTGAACAGCTTGTTATGGTTGTTGTCCTCTGCATCATCATGCCGTGTTTCCTAGATTGCAAGATTCAGAACAAACCAATAAGATTCAAATAATAAGTACAAGAAAGATGCCTACACATCTCAATGATTCTCATCTTTCAAGATTCAGAACCAACCCATTAGAGCCTTTGGATAAAGTGAATCTCGGGATTAAATCCATCTTGGCTACCCAAGAACTTGGCGAATGCTCTTAACCATCACAACATCTGTAGTTGAGTATTCCTGTTTGCACATATAAGAAAGATCGTGATTACTATAATAGTGGCGCTAGTTGAAGCAAACTTTATTTCCAAACGAGAAAAAATAGCTTTATTTAAAAAATACAATGTCAGCACAGTATGACAAAGCACAATCATGTTGAAAAAGGACAGTACTGGCCTGTATGAGATGACTTTCGGAGATCAAGTTATTCTTCATGTCCCCGTATCTTGCCATGAAGGCGATTCGTTGACATTCATTAACACCTCAGTGTGGCAGTAGAAGGAGGAGCATCGACTCATTTCAATCACTTTTTTTGTGCAGTTCAACTAAATTTATGGTGCCCGCGAGTTAGAGAGGGGGCCCGCGCCACCTCAATGGTAGGCGTGATGGACTCAACTAGTTCAGTGCAGCTATGTGATTGATGCAGTGCACATGGACTTGATTCTGTCAGATAGGTCTTCTGCAAGTTGTGTACACTGAAAATGAAATGGTAGCTAAGACAGTAGCTCTATTTTAAATGTATTATTACTTCATTTTATCGGTGGCAGTGGCTGTGCCAAAAGATTGTGTTAAATTATTAGTGGCATTAAATTAAGATGCAAAAAATATCATTATTGTTTTCTCATAGCAGTGCAAAACAGTAGCACAAGATCACTAGCTGGATGCAGAGTCAAAATCAACCAAAAAGGAACATACCTGGTCATGGGAACCATAACTGAGAGAGGGGACCTATGCCGCAACGACTCGATGTGGTGAACCTGCTGATCCACTTGGATGATTCAATTCATGTGACTTTTTGTGCAGTTCACGTGAAATGAAGCAAAGATTGCATCATGCAACTAGCAAGAAGTACTTGCTCTCATGAGCTGGCAAGTTCTTCTTTAGTAGTTGCACTAAAAATCTAAAATTGAGCAACTTAAGGTTGGTTGTGCTGCTCATGCAAGGTGCAACTTTAATTTGCTTATCCTTTTGTGCAGTTCCACTAAAATAAAGTGACATTGTGGTGATAGTGACGGCTCATCTTGCAGAGGCTAATAAAATGTTACATGAGATTACCGGCAGAGCTTGATGGAGATGTTGGAGACTCCGATCACCATGTTGTGCAGTTCCACCAAAATTGAGATATATTGCCCACATGACATTTTAGTTGAACTGCACAAGACACTCATTCCATAAAAAGTGTCTTATGTAGTTCACTAAGAGGTCACAATAGCAACGAGGTCAAATGGATATCTCTATCCGTACAAAAAGATAGAAAGAAAACAGTTACTGGTCAATAACAAGATACAAAACATACACGAAACGAAAATAAGTATCTTCATTATGTTCATGGCAATCACACAAGGTCAGTAGATATTTTAAAATGGCGGCATTGCTTCATGTTACCGGAAGCATTACGATCAACAATGGCATTCATCAAATATGGGATTACTTTATTGGTGGCATTGCTTGTTTACCAGATAAAGTAGATCAACAATAGCTAAAGAGTTGGTTTAAGGGAATGGGGCAGTGGGGACACCAGGACACTCAGCAGTGTAAAGAAGCAACTGACTTATCATACTGGGAAAAATATATAGCAGGAGTACCATTTGTAAAATAGTTTAATTGCATCATATTACTGGAGGCATTAGATTAACAATAACATTGGTTAGACATGTCCTTACGATAACAGTGCGATTGCTTCATTTTACATGCGCCCTTACATTAACAACAACAAAGAGTTGGTATAAGGACATGCGACAGTGGACGCATCAGCACAATGTACCTACAAGGAGGTATAAAGTGGTGATGCCAAGTTTGTTCATACTCTGTAAGGGCAGCAAATCTAATCCTGGAGACCTTTTACTATGTGAGGGCAGCAAATCTAATCCTGGACATACTCTGTTGACTTGTCCACCAGCCGCCACTTTCAATCCTTTTTCAACCAGTAATATATCTGTTCCTTATCCAGTTTGTACTGCCTTTTCCCTTTATTTCCCTTTTCAACCAAGAGACCGATTGGGTATCCAGTCTCTACTACTTTCCCCCTGTTATTTCCTCTTTGAATCAAGTCCTAGATTCATGCTACAACTTTCCCCCCTTTGCTGTTTGAACCAAGTCCTAGATTCGACTGCATGAAGTAGCTTTACCTCTAATAATAAAAAAAATTAGGTGGCTCTGGAAGAGCTGATGGAAGTAGAAAAGATCCACATGCAGCCTCGTGGGGTGCTAGGGCAATAGAGCAAGGCCGGTTTCGAAGGAACTTATACCTGAGGGTCGTCGGGATGTGGCTAGGAGGGCGGCGGGAGGTCGGATCTGCCCACAATACGGCAGTGAGGAAGAAGCGGTCCGAGAACCACCCGAGCCGGCTGTGTCGTAGAGAACTAATAACCCACAAGTATAGGGGATCACAACAGTTTTCGAGGGTAGAGTATTCAACCCAAATTTATAGATTCGGCCCAAGGGGAGCCAAAGAATATTTGCATGTATTAGCAGCTGAGTTGTCAATTCAGCCACACGTGGAGATTAATTATCTGCAGCAAAGTGATCAGTAACAAAGTAGTTTGATAGTTTTGGTAGTAGTAATAGTAGTGTCGTGGAATAGTCACGTCAGATGTCCTCGTGAAAGGACTTAGTTGTGGAGCCATCGCAACTAGGAAGCTTGAAGGGGTTAAATTGGGACAAAGGACTCGAGAGAGTTTATACTAGTTCAGCCCCTTATGGTGAAGGTAAGGCCTACGTCTAGTTGGGTTGGTATTGATGTTTCGATGACCAGGGAGCGAGATTCGCTATGTCCGGCTCTCGATGAGTTGTTTCTTGCCCTAAGCCGCCAGCAGGTCGTCCCCTTATATACACGGGTTGACGCCCTGTGGCTTACAGAGTCCCGGTCGGCTTATAAACAGTGTCCAGCTCGGTGACTAGTTAAATCTGCCTTATGTTACAAGTCATACCATCATGGCGGTTTACTACAACGGGCCTTAAGCCGCATGTGGGCCTTAAGCATTTTATTGAACCGCCATCTTCATGCTTGGTCTTGGGCTTCCTCTGATGAGTCCTCTTTGCGTAACCCGGCCCCTCCTGGGCGGCTGACACAAATAGTCATATCCCCAACATTAGGCCCCAGATTGATTTGAACCTGTTCATGTTAATCTTAAAAATATACTTCTAAAGAATAAATCTCCAGTCTTCTAACTGTACAGAGGGCTTTCTTTTAACCCGCCGTGACGTCATCTTCTGGATCCATCTTAACCCGGCATGACGTCATCCTTTCTTTAATTCATTTTCTATTCCGTGGTATCCTCCAACGGATCTCTGCTTTATTAAGTGTTCCGAAAATCGAGGCGTCGGGGCCACTGGATAGTAATTCTTATCTCCTCGTTTCTCGTGCCGTCTCAGTTATCCTCTCCCTATAAATAGGCATGACCTTAGGTCTTTCATTCTTCGCCTTCCAGTCGTCTTCTTCCTCTCCTCTCTAGCACTCGAGCTCCGCCGCCGCTGTCGACCCCCTCGTCTGCATCAACTCAGGCTGCTGCATCGACCTGACTCTGACCAGAAAAACGTCGGCGAATCTCCGCAGCTCATCTTCATCCGTGAGTTCGTATCCTCCCCTTTCTCAGATCTGTATTGGAACTCCACTGAGTTCGTCGGCGTTCATCACTGCCCGACACAAACCCTCGCTAGTTCTCACCTTCAACGCCCTGTTTAGGTCGTAAAAACTGTACAGAACTGCCGCGGTAGTTGTTTGTATTGATCTTGCATAGAAATAGATCTCAGTTTCCTTGCTTAGAAACCTTCTTCAAATATATGAACTTCTCTGCTCTGTTTCTAGGTCTAGAAAATTTCCCTTTTAGAACAATAATTTGATCCATGATAATAGCTGTTGCCTGTGAAACTTGTTTTTATCACCCGGAAAGCTTTCTTCTGGAAAATGCCTTTTAAATACTACTGTCCAGATGTCCGGTTTAAATAAATGATACTGAACTGTAAACCTTGTCTTCTCTTGGCCTTTAAGAATTCTTGAACTGCTCTTGACACTGGTAGCGGCTTAAATATTTCAGCACAATCACCCTTATATCATTAGGCCCCTTTCTTAAGCCGCCACTTTAAATAATTTAAATGTTTCGCCCGGGTTAAAGTTGAACCAGAACTTTCTCATTTTGTCATAGGCCAACTGTTGTCATGGCTCCTAAGGCGGCCAAAGCCCCTGTAACTTGCAATTGGGTTCCATCCACAGTAACCAAAAGGAAACTTGCCGAGTTTGTGAAGTCTGGCCATCCACCAAAGAAGGAGGCCATGTCTTATTGTGCCCCTCACCCGTCTGAGGAGATACCTCAACCCAAAGATGGGGAGGTAATAGTTTTCACAGATCATATGAACCGGGGATTTGCCCCTCCCGGCTCAAAATTCTTCAGGCAAGTTTTGGATTTCTTTGACCTGAAGCCTCAAGACATTGGACCCAATTCTGTGTCAAATCTGTGTAATTTCCAAGTCTTCTGCGAGGTATACCTAGGAGAGGAACCAAGTCTGCTGTTGTTCAGAGAACTTTTTTACTTGAACCGGCAGAATGAACGTGCCAACGGGCCTAGTCTTGAGCTTGGCGGCATCTCAATCCAGCGGCGGAGAGATTGCCTTTTTCCTTATACTGAGCTACCGAGTCACCCAAAAGACTGGAACCAGACGTGGTTCTACTGTCAAGACACCTCTCCGGCTAATGATAAGCCTCTGCCCGGCTTTCGTGCCCTGCATCTTGAGTCCAACCATCATTTGGCGGACAAGTTGACTGCTGTTGAACGCCTGCCTCTTAATCTCACCATCAAGAAGATCAAAGCCCTTTTAGGCAACGGGTTAAGTGGCATCGACTTGGTCCGGGTCTGGGTCACCTGGCGGGTATTACCATTAAGCCGCCGTTCCAGCTTAATGTGTACTTACACAGGCGAGAAAGAAGACCCAATGCGTCATAGCCCTGAGGACTTACCGGATGATGTGGTAGATGCTACAGTCCAGTCACTATTGAAGGAGGGCACTGTAACCAGTAACACCTTCAGTTTGCTTCCCTTCTGCAAGAAGAACCCGGCTCCTGCGGTGAGTTACTAATCTTCACAAATACTCTTTAATATGTTACCTTTTTGTACTTATGATTCTTTATCTTTTTCCATAGGCCGATGATAATTTCTGGAAGGTCAAGTATGACCATGAGGCTGCCAAACAGGCCAGGGCGGCCAAAAAAACTGAAAGGAAAGCCGCCAAGACGGGCACTTATAAGAAGAAGAAACCCAGCACCTCCTATATGTTTAAACTGGATGACTCTTCTTTGGATGAGGAAGAGGTAATCTTTTTTGATTTTCTTTAAGTCCTTTGTCATTACTTTACTAACATTTGATCCTTTCAGGGGGATACTGGGAACAGTCAAGCGGTTGGCGAAGAGGTAACTATAATTTCCTCCGACTCAGAGCCTTTGCCAACACAAAAAATCCGAAGGGTGACCCGGAAAGTAAGGTTTTCACACCCTCTAGCTTACCAAGATCCTCAATTTCTTTTGAAGCAACAACAGCTTGAAAATCGGCGGCAGACTCGGGCCAACCAGGACGCAGAGCTCTCCTCCGGCTTACCCGATGTAACCAGGAAGCGTCGGACCGAGGTTATCTCCGGTTTACATTTTGTTTTACCTTTGACGGGTTTGATTCGCCAACCTCTCAATTCATCTGACTCCAACTATCAGGATACCTCCCCTTCTTCTGATGAATCGATGCAATCAAACATGTCGGCCTTTAAAACGGCTCCCGGCTAATATAACCTTTCTTACTTTGAATTTTTCCATACTTATACTTTGATGCTTATCCTTCCACTTTGATTGACAGCTTGCAAATAAAGCCTAGCAAGAGGGCAAATAAGGATAAACCATCCCGAGACCCGGTGGTTACTGAACCGGTGCTTGACTCATCCGTTCCTGATAGCTCCACTCATCAGCCACCCCCTGAACCGGCTTCTGACATTCCAGTGCCAACCTCTGACCCGCCTGCAGAAGACGTTATCCACAACTCGGATGACCCGGAAACCCCTAGCCCGGTCAAGACAACTGACCCGGAGGTTGAAATTGTGAAGAGCCAATATGTTGAACCGGGCCGGCCTACTGCTCTTGCCCAATGCACTGCCAAGGAGGAGTTTGCCCAGCGTCGGAAAGCCAAACAGGACATCACTGATTATTCTCACCTAAGTATTGGTGACATAGTCTCGGGCTATCTGAACCAAGTGCACAATAGTCGTGACCTGGAAATTGACATGGTGAAGCAAATACAGCACAAATCTGAGGTATAATTTATGCTTTTATTCTGAACCTTACTTACTATATTAGCCCCCAAGTCTATTGCTTATGAATGAATATGCTGTAGACTTAATAATTGACTTACTGTGAGTTTTGTCCGGTTTAAATTGAATATGTTTAACCCGGTAACAGCATGAAACTTTGAATTTGGGTTACACATTAGCCCCCAAGGGTCAAGTACCTTTACTTGTAAAGTGCTTGAGACTTAATATATATGACTTGGTAAATTAGGTTAAACAATTCTTTAAGCATACATTAGCCCCCAAGTGTCAAGTACCTTTACTTGTAAAGTGCTTTGAGACTTAATATATTATCTTACCATGATTCTTACCATAGCCTGATGTCGATGCAGGCCACCATAAGTCAATTTGAGGCGGAGATTGCCGATCTGAAGAGTCATTTGAAAACCCAAGAGCTCGAAGCTCAGAAAGCCAACTCCAAGTTTGAATTCAGTGTCTCCGAACAAGAGAAGCTGAAGAAAAATTTTGAATCGGAGAAGAAAACTTGGGTTGATGAGAGGGCTTCACTGGTGACCCGGGCCGAAACAGCAGAGGTATCTCTTGCCGAGGCAACAAACGAACTGTCCGACTTAAAACGGCAGATATCCCAAATGGTCTCAGCCATCTTCGGTAAGTCGCTCGTAAATATTGTACTCTTTCAAGAGTTATCATAATAGTTACCTCTGGCTTACTGCTATACCTGTGAACATACAGGTCCCAGGAGTACCAATCTGAAGGAAAATATGCTGACCAAGCTTAAGGCGGTGTATACCTTAGTCGAGCAACTGTACTCCGGGTCACAGCGTGTGTTGGCCGTTGTGGCCTTATCAAATACTACTCCTCGGCTCCTACAAGATGTGTTGAGGCATCTTTCGGTGCTACCTCAACAAATTCAGGACTTAAGGCGGCATCTGCGAGAGCCGGAGCCGTGGCTACATTAAGTCGGGCAAGAGCATGGGTGCCAGAACTTGACCTTGCTGATCTCTCTCTCGGATATCCCAGCCTTAAAGAGGATGGCACTGCTTTTGACGAACAAGACTTCACTGCCTGTGTTAAAGTCGTACATCCCCTGGCAACTCTCATTGGGAATGATACTGATCTTACCAAGTATTCGCCGGGTTACGATAGTGAGAACCGGAGAATCCCAAACACCCCATATGACCAAGTCAGCCTGATCCCTCCAACGCGTAAGCATACCTTTGCCCCTGAAGTGGACCCGGCCAGTTTAATAGATAATGAGGCTGAATTTGAAGCCTTGAGCGGTATTGACTGGGCCTCGTCCACCTTCCAGGACAAAACAAACGAAGGAGAGGCGGGGAAGGATAACCCGGAGTCGTCAAGCCAGCCGGAGGAATGAGCCGCTAGCTATGTTATAACCTTTGCAAAAACAATGCTTCACTTATTTTAGACTCGGGGAGTCTTGTAATAGGATAGAGAAAACTCCTTAATGCTTGTCATGCTTGATGGTACTGATTGCTTTTGTAAACCGCCCTTACTAAATTCCTCTAGCTTATGTTAACCGTGTGTTTCCTTGATGTTTGAACGTGCTCCACTTTATCCTGCACATAAAAATAGGCAAGGTTTCCTGGGCGGTTCACTGCGCCAGGGGGTTATAGTGTATTGATAACCCGGAACATGATCAAAAGACAACATGCATAAGCCGGTTCATGATTAGTTAGAATATAATCATAACAGCATACCTGTGACCCTTTTAATGATCTCCCCGACTCATATAAGGCTTTACCCGGCACTTTTAGAACCTAAAGGTAATCAATAAGAAACCGGAAGTATCAAGAACCATCTCCTCAAGAAGGTTTCAATGAAAGTTAAAGTAATCATACTTATAAATAATGTTCACAGGCTCCTGATTCAAATACGATTAAAGAACTGTTCCAAAGGGGTTAAGCTAAGATTCGGATATGATCATATAGCCCCTAGTGGCTTTGGCGATGCCGATCAAGTGGGTATCGACAGCTATGTTCTCTTTGGTTCGAATACGACCTATGTTTGAACAGGAAGCCCCCAAGTGAACATAAGAGTTGTTTAATGACGCTAATTTAAATACGATCCATGTCAGACCCAAAGGGGTTAAGCTGTGATTCAAATAGTATCAAGAAGCCCCCAAGTGGGTTTGGTAGTGTGCCGATCAAGTGGGTATCGACAGCTATGTTCTCTTTGGTTCGAATATGACCTATGTTTGAACAGGAAGCCCCCAGGTGACCATGGCTAGATTCAGATATGATCATAAGCCGGACCAAAGGGAAAAAACCAGATTCAGATATGATCCGTCCCCTGTTGGTAGTGTCCATCACCTGATAAAGAAAACATGAAACATTCTTTATGGGAAAAAAGGACAGAGGTCCTGCTTTATTGCTTTATATAATATGTACATCATCAAAAGTATCTTAAAAACTGGTGACTTAAGTATAGTAAGGCCGGAGATGAGCTATGTTCCACAGTCGGCCGGTCTCTTCCTCCGATTTAAGTGAATCCTTGTGCTCTCGAATATCGATGAGATAATATGACCCATTATGTAGATTCTTGCTGACCACAAAGGGTCCTTCCCAAGGCGGGGATAGCTTGTGCATGTTAGACTGATCCTGGATGAGCCGGAGCACCAAGTCACCTTCCCGAAAGGTTCTGCTCTTAACCCGGCGGCTGTGATAGCGGCGCGGGTCTTGCTGGTAAATTGCTGAGCGGGCTATTGCCAAGTCTCGCTCCTCGTCCAACAAGTCAAGTGCATCCTGACGAGCCTTTTCGTTATCTGCCTCAACGTAAGCCGCCACTCGGGGTGAGTTGTGCCGGATGTCACTCGGCAGGACTGCCTCTGCTCCATAGACCATGAAGAAAGGTGTGTATCCCATAGGTCTGTTAGGCGTAGTGTTGATGCTCCATAACACGGAGGGTAACTCCTCCACCCAACAACCCGGAGTCCGCTGTAAGGGGACTAAGAGCCGGGGTTTGATACCTTTCAGGATCTCTTGATTAGCTCTCTCTGCTTGACCATTGGATTGAGGATGAGCAACGGCCAAAACATCAAGCCGGATATGTTCTCGTTGGCAGAACTCTCCCATGGCACCCTTAGAGAGATTAGTGCCATTATCAGTTATGATGCTATGTGGAAAACCAAAACGAAAGATCACCTTTTTCATGAACTGAACCGCCGTGGCTGCATCACACTTACTGACCGGCTCTGCCTCAATCCATTTGGTAAACTTGTCCACTGCCACCAGTAGATGTGTTTTTTTGTCTTTAGACCTTTTGAAAGGTCCAACCATGTCAAGCCCCTAGACTGCAAACGGCCAAGTGATTGGGATCATCCTCAATTCTTGAGCCGGCACATGAGCTCGTCGTGAGAACTTTTGACAGCCATCACATTTACTGACCAGATCCTCCGCATCAGCATGAGCCGTCAGCCAATAGAAACCATGAAGGAAAGCCTTGGCTACAAGAAAATCGCACATGGGTCGATAAGACCACCTGTCGGTCCACACGTCTTCTATTCGCTTGTCATGAAGGACTGGGATGGACTGGCCTGGTTTCTGCCGGTGCGCTCGGACTTTATTACCATTGATTCAGTTTTGGATGTAGATAGACCCTTCCTTTTTCCCAAAGGTGACACTGGGTATCAAACCCACGGAAATGATGCTCAGTGATCACACCATGCTCGATACTTCCTGTGTTGGTTCTTATATGCTGAAGACTACTGAATTCAAGTGGGATTTATTGGAAAGAATTAAACGTAACTCTAAAGATTGGGGTTCCGATGATGGTAAGGAGTCAGGTATAACACCTAAGTTTGATTGTGTTAAATCTTTTATGGATACCGATGCGCAAACGGGTCTGATCAAGGGAGTGAGGCAGCACTTTCCTGATTCAGAGCACAGACATTGTGTGAGGCCGGCATGATGGCCACAATCTCCTTCATGGATCTCACGAAGTATTTATTGGCCTTCTGTAGGTGACACACAGCGTTGAAACGCCCCCGTGACGCTGAGGTGATGTAACTCGCCATTAACAATCGTCATGGATTTGGAGCGCCTGATAATTTGTCTCGCCAAGGTCTCATCCTCCGGCAACTCACCCCGGGTCATATAAGCAAGGTAGGACATTGTCCAATCCGGGATAACGTGAAGAGCCGCCACCAGCTGTGCCTCCGGGTCTGGTACTGCTAGCTCCTCCTCGGTAGGTACCTTGACAGAAGGGTTATGTAACACATCGAGAAAGGTATTTGGCGGCACCGGCTTACGTTGGGATCCCAACCGG
Source organism: Triticum aestivum (assembly GCF_018294505.1). NCBI lineage: Eukaryota > Viridiplantae > Streptophyta > Magnoliopsida > Poales > Poaceae > Triticum > Triticum aestivum. The sequence goes on along the minus strand of NC_057813.1, from coordinate 220,330,968 downwards.
CTTAAAGCATCAGCCGCCTCATTCTTCCTTCGATCGATGTGCTCCACTTGATAACCCGTGAAGTGACCAGCCACAGCATCTACCTTCTGATGATAAGCCGCCATAAGGGGGTCTTTGGAATCCCACTTGCCTGATACTTGTTGAGCCACAAGATCTGAGTCGCCCAAGCATCGTACCTGGCTTAAGTGCATCTCCTTAGCCATCCGGAGACCATGGAGTAAGGCCTCATACTCAGCTGCATTGTTAGTACATGGAAACATAAGCCGGAGTACATAACAAAATTTGTCACCTCGAGGGGAAGTTAACACCACTCCAGCCCCGAAGCCTTCTAGCTGCCTGGACCCATCAAAGTGAATCATCCAATATGTGTTATCCGGCTTCTCCTCAGGGGCCTGTAACTCTGTCCAATCATTGATAAAGTCCACCAAGGCCTGAGACTTAATAGCAGTATGCGGAATATACTTCAAATCGTGAGGCCCAAGCTCAATGGCCCACTTGGTGACTCGTCCTGTGGCCTCCCTGTTCTGAATGATGTCTCCCAAAGGGGCAGAACTTACCACAGTTATACGGTGGCTTTGAAAGTACTGCTTCAACTTCCGGTTGGCCATGAACACCCCGTAAACAAGCTTCTGCCAATGCGGGTACCTTTGCTTGGATTCAATGAGCACCTCACTGATGTAGTAAATTGGCCGTTGAACCGGATGCTCCTTACCGGCTTCCTTACGCTCCACCACGATGGCAACGCTGACGGCTCGTGAATTGGCAGCCACATATAACAACAAAGGCTCTTTGTCAATCGGAGCCGCGAGAACCGGCAGCTCAGATAATTGTCTCTTTAAATCTTCAAAAGCAGCATCAGCGGCCTCACTCCAGACAAAAGTGTCAGTTTTCTTCATCGTCTGATACAATGGGAGGGCCTTCTCACCGAGCCGACTTATGAACCGACTTAAGGCGGCAACACGACCCGCCAGTCACTGAACATCATTGATGCACGCCGGTTTAGCCAGGGAGGTAATCACCTTAATCTTCTCCGGGTTAGCTTTGATGCCTCTGTTGGACACCAGAAAGCCCAAGAGCTTGCCCGCAGGAACGCCAAACACACACTTGGCCGGGTTAAGCATCATCTTATAAACCCGGAGATTATCAAAGGTCTCCTTTAAGTCAGATATCAAGGTCTCCTTTTCTCTGGACTTCACCACAATGTCATCCACATAAGCATGAACATTACGCCCAATTTGATCGTGCAAACAGTTCTGCACACACCACTGATAAGTCGCCTGGGCACTCTTGAGCCCAAATGGCATAGATACATAGCAGAAGGCTCCAAACGGAGTGATGAAAGCCGTTTTCTCCTGGTCCTTAACTGCCATCTTAATCTGATGATAACCGGAGTAAGCATCCAAAAAACTCAAACGCTCACAACCCGCCGTAGCATCAATGATTTGATCAATACGGGGAAGAGCAAAGGGAACAGCCGGACAAGCCTTGTTTAAGTCCGTGTAGTCCACACACATCCGCCAGGTGCCGTTCTTCTTGAGGACAAGCACCGGGTTAGCCAACCACTTTGGGTGAAAAACTTCAATGATAAACCCGGCCGCTAAGAGCCGGGCGACTTCTTCCCCAATAGCTTTCCGTCGCTCTTCGTTAAAACGCCGTAGAAACTGCCTGACCGGCTTATACTTTGGATCAATGTTGAGAGTGTGCTCAGCGAGTTCCCTTGGTACACCCGGCATGTCAGAAGGTTTCCATGCAAAGATGTCCCGATTCTCATGGATGAACTCGATGAGCGCGCTTTCTTATTTGGGATCCAAGTTGCTGCTGATGCTAAACTGTTTAGAAGAATCACCCGGGGTAAAATCAACAAGCTTTGTCTCAGCTGCCGACTTAAACTTCAACGCCGTGTCATGCTCTGTAGATGGCTTCTTCAGGGATGTCATATCCGCCGGGTCAACATTATCTTGATAAAATTTGAGCTCTTCTGCTGCGCAGGCCGACTCAGCATAAGCCGCATCCTCTTCTTCACATTCTAGTGCTACCTTACGACTGCCGTGTATAGTGATGGTGCCCTTGTGACCCGGCATCTTGAGCTGCAGATAAACATAACATGGCCGGGCCATAAACTTAGCATAAGCTGGCCGCCCAAACAGAGCGTGGTATGGGCTCCTGATTTTGACCACCTCAAATGTCAACTTCTCAGCTCTGGAGTCATATTCGTCTCCATAGGCCACCTCCAGCTCAATCCTGCCAACTGGGTAAGCCGACTTACCAGGGACAACTCCATGGAAAACAGAGTTGGATGTTCTCAGGTTTTTATTAGTTAATCCCATGCGTTGAAAGGTCTCATAGTAGAGGATATTGATGCTACTACCCCCGTCCATGAGCACCTTAGTGAACTTATATCCACCAACCTGAGGTGCCACTACCAAAGCCAACTGACCCAGGTTATCGACCCGCGGAGGATGATCCTCCCTGCTCCATATGATGGGCTGCTCTGACCACCTCAAATAACGAGGGATTGCCGGCTCAACAGAATTAACGGCCCTCTTATGAACCTTCTGGTCACGTTTGCATAAGCTAGTGGTAAATACGTGATACTGCCCACTATTCAATTGCTTCGGGTTGCTCTAATAACCAAACTACTGCTGCTGCTGCTCTCCTTGACCAGACTGTTGTTGGTTATATCTCCCTCCTTGACGTCCCTGAAAGCCGGATCCTGAGCCGCCACCTGGGCCATGGAAACCGCCAGCTCCTGAACCACCACCAGACCCATTATGGCCATCATAGGTGTTGGAATTCTTAAACGCCTTCATGATTGCGCAATCCTTCCATAGGTGCGTGGCAGGCCGCTCCCTGGTGCCGTGTCTCGGGCAGGGCTCATTGAGTAGTTGTTCAAGAGATGGGCCTAACCCGCCGGATCGAGGCGGTTTACCCTTACGTCTCGGATTGTTACCCTGCAAGTTGGCATTGGCTACAAACTCCGGGTTACCGTCCGCCTTACGCTTATTGCCATTTTGATTCCCCGGGTTATCCTGTTGACCCTTTCCATTGCCGTTCCTTCTTCCCTTCCCTGTCTTCTCATCGCCAGACGCGGGATCCTTGGTACTATCAGAATCGGCATATTTGACTAAAGCCGCCATTAGCGTGCCCATATCTTTTCAGTCACGTTTAAGGCGCCCCAGCTTCTGCCTCAGCGGCTCAAAGCTACAATTCTTTTCCAACATAAGGACTGCAGAGCCGGCATCCATATTGTCAGATGAATGAATTATCTCCTTGACTCGGCGCACCCAATGGGTGGTGGATTCGCCCTCCCCCTGCTTACAATTTGTTAAGCCCACAATTGACATAGATTGCTTGCAGGTATCGTTGAAGTTCTGAATGAACTGGGCCTTTAACTCTTCCCATGTGCTAATGGAATTGGGTGGCAACCCCTTCGGCCAAGACCGGGCTGTTCCATCTAACATCATGGTGAAATATTTAGCCATCGCTGCATCACTGACCTCTAGCAGCTCCATGTCCATCTCATAACTCTCGATCCACACCCCGGGCTGTAAGTCGGCCGTGTAATTCGGTATCTGTCGAGGTCCCTTGAAGTCCTTGGGCAGACGTACATTGTGCAGAGCCGGTACCAGGCAAGGGACACCGCCGGTTCTAGTGGCTACTCCCGCCTCAACAGACGTCATCGGATACTCTGGGTGATCCTGATAAGCTGCTGCCTAAGCCGCTCGTTCGTTCTCCTGACGTATTCGGTCTTGCACCGGGTGATAGCCACCGAGCTGGTTATGGCGTTGGGCGTTGCTTGACAAAGCTTCAGACTCCATGTGCCTGCTGTAACTCGGGCTCCGGTTCTGGCGGGGCGGCGCTAACCAAGGCAGGGGAGTTGAATGGATTCTGTCCCGTCTATAAGAATAGGTCTCCTGCTGAGCCAAGGCTGTCTGAAGAAGCTCTCTGACTCTCCGGGTCTCCACTGCCGCCGGGTCATCACCGTCCATGGGAAGAGACGCCAAACGTGTGGAGGCTGTGATTAAGTTCTCATAGGGTTGGAAAAGTGACCCGGAGGGATTGGCACATAACGCGGCGGTGGCATGCTCACGTGAGGCGGCACCATCTCCCGGGGCTGAGTCAGCCCTCCTGTTCCGGCTGTCATAAGCTGATTGGTCTCTGGCGGGTTACTTGGGCTGGCTCCGGGTGTCGCAAAAAGAACCCGAGGATCGTAATTCGGAGGCAAACGGGATTGAGTTTTCTGATGTCTCCTCCTCATTACCTCATTAGACGCGTTTAGGCTCATCGTAAGCTGATAAGCTTCTGACTGCAAGCACTGCGCCCGGGCGTCGAGAGCCACCCGCTCTGTAGCTAGCCTAGTATCCTCAGCTGCCAAGGCCTCCTTGGCCTGAGCTATCTCCTCACGCACATGAGCTACTGTTGCGTCATGCTCATGTTTATCTGCAGGAATAACTGTGGTGGTTAATAGGGCCGTGAGCTTGTCCATGAGGTCTATTAGCACCTGAGCCGGTGGGCGCACGGGGCCGCCTGCCCCGGCTGCTCCTACACCGGACGTTGCCGTTGCCGCTGCCGCAGCTGTAGAGTTTGAGCCAGGCTGAGTCCCAGCCATGAAGATTCTGGCCCATCTTGGCGGCTCAAAGGGGTCCGGAATGCTGACGCCGTCGGAACAGCCCCCGAGCACGCCGTCTTGCACTTGATACAACGAATCTGTTGACCCGGCGGATGAATCTCCGTCCGAGAGGACGGCCGTCTCACCCCTATCTTCAGATCCTTTGGAAAATTATTCTCCGTGGATGCAGCCCACGAAGGCACGCCTCATGACCGACTGAGTCCGGGTCTTCCTCGCACGCTGAGCCGTCTCGACGAGGTCAGTGCAGTTGTTCAGCTCAGGGCCCGGCTCACCGATCCGGCCGATGAAGACGTGGATTCGCCGAAGGGGACCCGGTATCCATACTCAATTGAGCCAGCGTCGGGACCCCAGCCTTCGTCGTCGATGTAGATCTTGCCGCGACAACTCTTGGTCATCCGGCCCACTACCACTACTAGGAAAAGCCTATACACAGAATCTTAGCAGCAGCGAGGGTTAAAAACCCTCGCTACTGCTACTTACTAGCAGCGCAGGTTTTTAAACCTCGCTACTACTAAGTTGATAGCAGCAGCGCGGGTTTATAACCCTCGCTACTACTAAGCGGTCTCTACCGTGCCCCACGGGACATGCCATAGTAGTAGCGCGGGTTTTTAACCCTCGCTACAACTAAGTCGATAGCAGTAGCGCGGGTTTTTAACCCTCGCTACTACTAAGTGGCCCCTGGACCATGCCATAGTAGTAGCGATGGTTATAAACCCCTCGCTACTACTAATCTTCTGCCATAGTAGTAGCGCGGGGTATGGCCTATTTGCAAAATTTTCAAAGTCTACCCCCCCCCTGTGGACCGCCTTTTTAGTTTTAAAAAAATAAAAGAAAATGATAAAAATGTCAAAAAAATAAAAGAAAATAAGTTTCCCATGTGATATGTGGTCTAGTTGTTGGGAAAATTTACAAATATGAATTTCGACTTTATTTGCAAAATCTCTCAGGAAATTTGTAAAATGGCCATAACTTTTGCATACGAACTCGGATGAAAAAGTTTTTTATATGAAAAATCATCTATTCGAAAAGTTACATCCAAATTTAACGGGGGTAACCCCGTTAAACATTTTTAAAATCCTCAAAAACCTAACAGAAAAAAAGTTATGGGACTTTTAAGATCTGGAGGCAAAAAAATCAAAAAAAAAAATTAGTTTTCTTTAATTTTTGTTAAATCTGGTCAAACTATGGTCAAACTAATTATTCAAGAATATTACTGTTACTAAATAATTATTTTAGTTTTTTAATTTTGGTCAAATCTGGTCAAACTATGGTCAAACTGTGGTCAAATCTGGTCAAACTGTGGTCAAACTAATTATTCAAGAAATATTAGTGTTACTAATTTTTTATAACAATAGTTTCAAACTCAAACAGTGAAATGTGTGACTTCATGCTCAAGCTAAATTCCTGAGGTTAATAGGATTGACATCTTACTATTGTCCGGAAAACAACAAGTGCAAACTTGGAAACGAGGGAGAATAGAACCCAGAAGTTAAGCGTGCTCAGGCTGGAGTAGTGAGAGGATGGGTGATCATCCGGAAAGTTAGATGATTTGGAATGATGATTGGTGATTAGAGATTAAATTGAGCAGCGATGAGGGGTGATTAGAGATTTGAGGTTAAAATAATTCAGAAATTTGAAAATTAGGGGAAAAAAATCAAAAACAAAATTCGAAAAAATTCAAAAAAAATCCAGAGATTACAGATTAGTAGTAGCGCGGGTTTTTACCCACGCTACTGCTATACGTTAGCTGTAGCGCGGGTGGCACCCGCGCTACTGCTATAAGTTAGCTGTAGCGCCTTATTAGTAGCACCGGCCCCCGCGCTACTAATAGGCCCAAAACCCGCGCTGCTGCTAGGCTTTTCCCTAGTAGTGTACGTATCCCTTGAGCCCTTCGAAGTTGCCCTTCAAGAACTCAAATCCACCGTGCGCTGGCCCCACGGTGGGCACCAACTGTCGTGGAATAGTCACGTCAGATGTCCTCGTGAAAGGACTTAGTTGTGGAGCCATCGCAACTAGGAAGCTTGAAGGGGTTAAATCGGGACAAAGGACACGAGAGAGTTTATACTAGTTCGGCCCCTTATGGTGAAGGTAAGGCCTACGTCTAGTTGGGTTGGTATTGATGTTTCGATGACCAGGGAGCGAGATATGCTATGCCCGGCTCTCGATGAGTTGTTTCTTGCCCTAAGCCGCCAGCACGTTGTCCCCTTATATACACGGGTTGACGCCCTATGGCTTATAGAGTCCCGACCGGCTTATAAACAGTGTCCGGCTCGGTGACTAGTTAAATCTGCCTTATGTTACAAGTCATACCATCATGGCGGTTTACTACAACGGGCCTTAAGCCGCCTGTGGGCCTTAAGCATTTTATTGAACCACCATCTTCATGCTTGGTCTTGGGCTTCCTCTGATGAGTCCTCTTTGCGTAACCCGGCCCCTCCTGGGCGGCTTACACAAATAGTCATATCCCCAATAAGTAGTAACGGTAACAGTAACAGTGATAGCAGTATTTCGTAGCAAGTGTAACAATGATGATAGCAGTAGTAACTTTGCAGAAACAATATAAAATAAATTTGTAGGCATTGGATCGGTGGCTTGTTGGATGATATTCATCATGAGACAGTTATAAACTAGGGTGATATGGCACTAGCTCCAGTTCATCAATATAATGTAGGCATGTATTCCGTAAATAGTCATACGTGCTTATGGAAAGAACTTGCATGACATCTTTTGTCGTACCCTCCCGTGGCAGCGGGTCCATATTGGAAACGAAGGGATATTAAGGCCTCCTTTTAATAGAGAACCAGCACAAAGCATTAACACATAGTGAATACATGTACTCCTCAAACTACGGTCATCACCAGGTGTGGGCAAGGAAATAAATCTAAGCATGGATGATACAATGGAAAAGTGTGAACACCGACAATTAGAATGATATATGCGAACATGAATATAATGTCGGTGAGAAACACGTACTCCCCCAAGCTTAGGCTTTTGGCCTAACTTGGTAGTTGGTCAGTAGCCCAGAGGGTAGTAGGGATCCTGAGGAGCAGGCATCCACTCATCCCACTGTTGAGGCTCCTCCTATGCCTCTGCAACAGCCTGAGCATTCCGGTAGGCGATGATGTCCACATGCATAATCCTATACCCGTCCCTGGCAATAGAATCAAACAAACTAGGTGCAGGCAATGGAATAATATCACGAGTTTTAACGCTAAAGACCGGGTTATAAGGAATGGGGGTGTTAGGAAAATCACGTGCAATAAAATGATGGTTTTCCATGGCTGCACGGTCTAAGTAAACCTTGGTCAGAGGGTAATAATGAGGGTGATCTCAACATTAAAGTGAGCCGCCAAGCGAGTAGATAAAATCCCACGATGTATTTCACCCTGGGATTTATTAAGATGGAGGCGACGAGCCATAGCTCCCAAGCTATGAGTGTTGTCGCCCTCTAGTGCCCGGCTTAAAACAGCAAAGTCTGGTGCGTTGAGCGCACCTACTTTCTTTCTAGCAAGCAGACACTTAGCAACAAATAAAGCAAAATAATGTATGGCAGGGAAGTGTATGCTAGCAGCAGTGGTAGCTGATACCCCTCTCTCATCCCCCACTGTCAAAGTGTGATAAAAGTCCTCAAATCCAGCTAGTCTAGGCTCAGCTAAGCTCCTATCAGAAGGGATCAGGCAAATGTCACAAAATTCAGTAAGTGGTATCTGATGGTTTTCAGCATATAATTCATAGCTCACTTCAGGAGGATTATTCCTAGGCAGGAAAGTAAAACTTTGAACAAAGATGTTTGTGAGGAGTTGATACAGTTCGCACTCATCTGCTATGAATTCGGTGAGGCTGACATTAGCAACATATTGTGTGAACTCTTGAAGGATTCCAGCCTCTTCCATGAACTGAGTGTGTGGCCATTCGAACGGCTGCACCTCCGCCAACCTCTGAGGGTGGAGATCACTGTTAGAAGAGTCCCCAATAACACCCTTGGAGTTCTTCTTAGAAGCAAACTTCCTAAAGATATTCATGATTTTCCTATGAACAAAAATCTGAAATTTTAGTCCACAAATTTTTCCCAACGAAACTTCACAAAATTTATAGCAACTACTCATAGGGATACATAGAGGCCATAGCAAGCATTCAAACTACTTAGAACTATAAGAATTTAACATGCAAGCTCATCTACAGCAGCACCAAGAGTAGCTAATTATTCAAAAGATAAACCACTAAAACAAAAACTAATTGGACAAATGGTGGAGTCACATACCAAGCAACAATCCCCCAAAACAGTTTTAAAAATGGAGCTTCGAGCAAAGAGATCGAAATCCGCGGGTTTGAGAGCAAGAACACGGGAGAGAGAGCAATGGAGATTTTTTTTTCTGGAGGTAAGTGATGATGTGGGCTAAAGATATAAGTGAGGGGGGCCACGTGGGGACCACAACCCACCAGGGCGCGCCTGGGGGTCCTGGCGCGCCTAGGTGGGTTGTGCCCACCTTGTGCACCTCCCTCTGGTATTATTTGCACCAGAAATTCATAAATATTCAAGAAAAATCGTATTAAATTTTTGGAGCATTCTGAGAACTTTTATTTTGTGGTCATTTTTTTATTGCACGAGAAATTCAGAAAACAGACATAACATGGCATTTTATTTTATTTAACTAATAAAAACAAAAAACAAAAGGTAGGGACAGAAGGTAGTGCTTACTAAATTCATCAACTTCATACCGCTCAAAAATGATTCATTAATAAGGTTGATCAGGTCTTATTAACAACCACTTTTGATTAGCATGAAACCAAAGAACTTTTGTAAATCACTAAGTTACCTCAATGGGGATATGAATGTCCCCAACAATAAGCATTTCATATTTCTTTTGACAGTAGGTAGAGCTAAATGAAAACTTCCAATAGTGATTGTCGAAGATTTTTCAATAACATTAATAGCATTCACTTGGAATTGTTTCTTCGAAAAGTGCACCATATGCTCATTACCATTGATATGAAAAGTGAGTTTTCTTTTCTTGCAATCAATAAAATCCCCTGCAATATTCAAGAAGGGTCTACCAAGGATAATCGACATGTTGTCGTCCTCGGGCATCTCAAGTATAACAAAGGCAGTCAAAATAGTAACATTAGCAACAACAACGGGCACTTCCTCACAGATAAGGCTAGGTATGGCAATTGATTTGTTAGCCATTTTCAAATATACTTCAGTAGGTGTGAGTTTATTCAAGTCAAGTCTTTTATATAAAGAAAAAGGCATAACACTAACACCAGCTCCTAAATCACATAAAGCAGTTTTCACATAATTCTTTTTGATGGAGCAAGGTATAGTTGGTATTCCTGGATCTCCAAATTTTTAGGTACTCCATCTTTAAAAGTATAATTAGCAAGCATAGTGGAGATTTCATCTTTCGCAATTTTTCTCTTATTAGTGATGATTTCTTTCATATACTTTGCACAAGGAGGCATTTTTAGGATATCAGTCAAGCGAGTACGCAAAAAGACTGGCCTCGGCATTTCAGCAAAGCATTCAAATTCTTCATCATCTTTCTTTTTAGTTAACTTGGGTGGAAAAGGCATAGGTTTTTGAACCCATGGTTCTCTTTCTTTACCGTGTTTCCTAGCAACAAAGTCTCTTTCATCATACCTTTTATTCTTAGGTTGTGGGTTAACAAGATCAACAGGTGGTTCTATCTCAACATCATTATCTAGTTCTATTCATTGGGTTCAACCTCTTCATGAACATCAGCATTATCTTTTTCATTATCACTAGGTGGATGTTCATTACCAGACTGAGTTTCAGCATTTGAGATAGAAACATCATTTTCACTATCAGGAGGTTTTTCTATTTCAGGTTCACTAGAAGCATGCAAAGTCCTATCATTTTTCTTCTTCCTTTTTTTAGAAGGACCAGGTACATTAGCATTAGCTCTTTGAGAGTCTTGTTCAACTCTTTTTGGGTGTCCCTCAGGATAAAGTGGTTCCTGAGTCATTTTACCTCCTCTAGTTGCAACTCTAACAACAAAGTCATGCATGTTATTATTCATTTCATCAAGCAATTCTCTTTGAGATTTAGCAACTTGTTCTAACTGAGTTTGAACCATAGAAGCATGTTTTCCAACACCTCTAACATCATTTGAAATTCTAAATAGCAAGTCACTCAAGCGAGCAATCATATCAGAATAATATTTCAATTGTTTCATAACATTTGCATTGAAGCGATCTTGTTTTCTAATGTAGTTTTCAAACGCATAAAGGCATTCACTAGGATGCATATTGTGAGGATTGTCATTATCATTAAACTTCATTAAAGAATTAACCTCTACCACCTTAGGCAGTGGTGGTGTATTAAGCCCATGTATTTCTTCAATAGGAGGTAAGTTTTTAACATCCTCAGCTTTAATACCTTTTTCCTTCATAGATTTCTTTGCCTCTTGCATATCTTCAGGACTGAGATATAATATACCCCTCTTATTCACAGTGGGTTTAGGCGGTGGTTCAGGAAGAGTCCAATTATCATAATTTTTCAATATGTTTTTTAATAATTCTTCAGCTTACCCAACAGTTCGTTCCCTCAAAACACAACCAGCACAACTATCTAGGAAGTCCCTAGAAGCATCGGTTAGTCCATTATAGAAGATATCAAGTATTTCATTTTTCTTAAGAGGATGATCAGGCAAAGCATTAAGTAACTGGCAAAGCCTCCCCCAAGCTTGTGGGAGACACTCTCCTTTAATTTGCACAAAGTTAAATATTTCATGTAAGGCAGCTTGTTTCTTATGAGCAGGAAAATATTTTTTAGAGAAGTAGTAAATCATATCCTAGCGACTACGCACACAACCAGGAGAAAGAGTATTGTACCAAGCTTTAGCATCACCCTTTAATGAGAAAGGAAATAATTTGAGAATAAAGTAATAGTGAGTTTTCTCATCATGAGTAAAAGGGGTGGCTATGTCATTCAACTTAGTAAGATGTGCCACGACAGTTTCAGTTTCATAACCATGGAAAGGATCAGAATCAACCAAAGTAATTAACTCTGGGTCGACAGAGAATTCATAATCCTTATCATCAATAAAGATAGGTGAGGTAGCAAACTTAGGATCATATTTCATTCTAGCATTCAGAGATTTTTCTTTATACTTGCATAATAATTTATCTAAATCATCTCTATCCTTACAAGCAAGAATATCTCTAGATGTCTCCTCATTCATAACATAACCTTCCGGTACCTTAGGAAATTCATATCTATGAAGGCTAGTTCTAGCAGGAGTTTCAGGAGTTTCAGTTTCAAGCTCATCATCAGATTCAACAACATCATGTTGTATTACTCTAGCAATTTGTTCATCAAGAAATTCACCAAGTGACACATCATCATTATCAAGCATGGTACTAGCATCATCATAAGCATTATCCATAGCAGAAGTAGCATCATCAATAACTTGCGACATATTAGATTTGGTAGCATGTGGTGGTGTTGCAAGTTTACTCATAACAGAAGGTGAATCTAAAGCGGAACTGGATGGCAGTTCCTTACCTCCCCTCATCTTAGAGGGAAAAATCTTAGTCTTAGCATCCTTCATATTCTTCATAGTGATAATATGATAATAATCCCAAGTGACCCAACAAATATTGCTATGCTCCCCGATAACGGCGCCAGAAAAAGGTCTTGATAACCCACAAGTATACAGGATCGCAACAGTTTTCGAGGGTAGAGTATTCAACCCAAATTTATAGATTTGACACAAGGGGAGCCAAATAATATTTGTAAGTATTAGCGGCTGAGTTGTCAATTCAGCCACACCTGGAGATTAATTATCTGCAGCAAAGTGATCAGTAGCAAAGTAGTTTGATAGTTTTGGTAGTAGTAACAGTAGCAACGGTAACAGTAACAGCGATAGCAGTATTTTGTAGCAAGTGTAACAGTGATGATAGCAGTTGTAACTTAGAAGAAACAATATAAAATAAATTTGTAGGCATTGGATCGGTGACTTGTTGGATGATATTCATCATGAGACAGTTATGACCTAGGGCGATACGGCACTAGCTCCAGTTCGTCAATATAATGTAGGCATGTATTCCGTAAATAGTCATACGTGGTTATGGAAAGAACTTGCATGACATCTTTTGTCCTACCCTCCCGTGGCAGCGGGGTCCATATTGGAAACTAAGGGATATTAAGGTCTCCTTTTAATAGAGAACCAGAACAAAGCATTAACACATAGTGAATACATGTACTCCTCAAACTACGGTCATCACCGGGAGTGGGCCCGACTATTTTCACTCCGGGGTTGCCGAATCATAACACATAGTAGGTGACTATAACTTGCAAGATCAGATCTTAAACATGGATATAATGATGAAATCATAAACGGTTCAGATCTGAGTTCATGGCACCCGGGCCCAAAGTGACAAGCATTAAGCATAGAAAAGTCATAGCAACATCAATCTAAGAACATAGTGGATACTAGCGATCAAGCCCTAACAAAACTAACTTGATTACATGATGAATCTCATCCAACTCCTCACCGACCAGCGAGCCTACGAAGGAATTACTCACTCCCGGTGGGGAGCATCATGGAATTGGCGAGAAGGGTTGGTGATGATGAAGAATGAAGATCCCCCTCTCCGGAGCTCGAAACGGACTCCAGATCTGGCCTTCCGATGAAGAACAGGAGGTGACAGTGGCTCCGTCTCGTGGGTCGTGATAATTCTTTCTCCCTGATTTTTTTCTAGAAAAATAGGATTTTATAGCGTCGGTTTCAGGGTCTGTGGGGCCACCAGGTGGCGATAACCCACCTGGGCGCGCCTGGTGAGGGGGGCGCACCCTGGTGGGTTGTGCCCACCTAGGTGCCCCTCTTTGGTAGGTCTTGGCTCCAGAAATTCTCTTTTATTGTATAAAATTTCCTTGCAAAGTTTCGTTCCATTCCGAGAACTTTTCTTTCTGCACAAAAACAACACCATGGTAGTTCTGCTGAAAACAACGTCAATCCAGGGTTAGTTTCATTCAAATAATGCAAAATTAGAGTCCAAAACAAGAGGAAAAGCGTGAGGAAAAGTAGATACGTTGGAGACGTATCAAGAACATCACCAGCAGAGGATCGGGACCCGCCGACAGCTGTGGGTTTCCTCCCTCGCCGCCGATGACCGCATGAACATTGTACCTAGTCCCTTACACACCTCGGCTGAAGGGATTCGGCCGAATCTGTGACTAGCTGTGAGTAGAGAGAGAGAGTCGCTACCGCTATCTTGTTTAGATCTGGAGAGGATGAGAGAATGAAGAGAGCAACTCTAGTAAAGCAAGCGCTCAGGCTCCTGCCTATATATAGTGGAGTGATTATCTTTTTCTCTCCACAACAAGCGTTTCAATTTGTGTACGTGGCATTAAAGAAAAGAAACTCTATTTTAACGTGACTAACTACACGACGCACTTTGTACTGTAGTGTACTACTCCCACTTACTAGTACTACTAGTAGTATTGTTCACTTGTGCTCCCCGGCCCTCCAATCATTGAGCAACCCCACGGGTAAATAAACATATATTACTAGTACAATTTATATAGAATGAACAAGCTTGAACTATTTTGGCTTTGAGATATCGATGGTACAGCTTGACCACATTGCATCAATGGACTCAGTACTTTGAAGTAACGTATACGTATAAACACATGCACGGTTTACATTCTGAATCGCTAGCAAAATCTTGAATTGTATTTGTTTACATGTACCACCTTTTTCTTTTGGTTTTCTGCTCCATGGCGCAATTCATTGATACAAAATTATACTAGGAGTATTTAAAAGTTAAGGGCGGGGCTTTTCCCGGGCTGTACGCGCGGCAGTTTTTGTGTAGCCGGTTTGACAGAGAGGCGAGGAGGATGAGGTACTAGCGGATTCAAATAACCGTTGGAAAGGTAGGGCTATGTGATTTCACGGCTCGTTACTGCTGGAAAGATGGGGTCTTGTGATATGACTACTCATTATAGTCATTAGTACTGCGGCGCTACGACCGAGGTGATGCCCCCTTTCATTCCCCACTCTAATCTTGTGCATGACACGTCGACCCTGGTGTTGGCTCTCCCACATGTCAGCGACATAAGAAGGAGCAAAGTATCATGCGGTATATTGGTCCCCATTGTATTTCGTGTCAAATTTTGACTATAGATTGAACTAACAAAATGTTCATGCATGTTACCAAAAATTATATCATTCAAAACTATGTTCAAATACGAATCCAATGACATAATTTTTGTTGACATGCATTAATATTTTATTAGCTAAATCTTTGGTCAAAATTTGGCACAAACTACAAAGGTGACCTATAAACCAGGACGGAAATAGTATGTAGTACTAGTATATACTACTACTCATGTCGGAGGAGTGCGAAACATGGCAGCCCAGTGAACCAGCAGGCGATAGGCCATAGAAAACAATGTGGTGATATGGCCATAAAAAACAATGTACTATCATGGGAACGGATTTGACAGTAGAGATCGGGCGTACGTAGGAGAGTGCAGAGTCCTAACTACGGTGAAGTTGTACACTCAGTTTTAGAAGTTCAGGCCCCTCTCGGAGGAGGTAAAAGGCCTACATCTCAGTGTCGTGGGAGCTCTGTTGATTGGAGTATGAGTTACAGAGGGTGCGAACCCTTGTGCCAGAGGGGAGGGGTGGCTTATATAGAGTGCGCCGACCCCTTGTTGCCCTTAGTTACACAGGGGTTCAATGAGAGTTAAGTCCTGAACCTTACTGGTAATGCCTGTATTAAATGATCTTTATGTCGACGAAGTGAATGCCTGACCGTTGCCATCCACAGAGCCTTCTGTACTCCAAGTGGACTCTTGTACGGTCGAGTGGAATTGGAATAATCGAGTGAGATATTCTGTCGAGTGGATTACGCTTCATGGGGATTTCAGTCGGTATCTTCTGTTGAACTTTATAGGCCTTGGACTCTTCTGTAGCATCCTTGGGTAGGGCGTCTAGGTTAGGCCTAAGACCCTACCCTAGGTACATGTCATCGTCATTAGCCCCCAAATGGATTGAGGACCGAGTGAAGAAGGGCTGAAGTTGATTCCGACCTGATGCAATGTCCCAGGGACATCTTAGGGGCCAGGAAGTATATCAGGTATTTTATCCCTTTGTTAGTCGCCTCGATCGATTTTGGCTTCTTGATCTTTCGAGTGAAGTAAGGAACATATCGCATGAGCAGATTGGATTTGAAAATCTCCGATGTGATCGACTGCTTTGCGGAGCCCGGATTTCACGTGATTCGAAATTTGGGGAAACGCTCGGGTCGGGATGCGGCGCGGTAAGCTGGGCAGGCGGAGAGGGACTCCTCGATCCTTGCGGCACCTTTTTCGCCACGTATCGATTCAGCGTCTATTGTAGGATGCGCCAGGATTGCATGGGCCCGCGAGTCAGCCACTCGGATGTGTGGCCATATAAGGCACTGCTGCCGATGCGTGGAACAGTGCTCTCCATTCGCCCCCTCTCCTCTGCTTCTACGCCTTGTCTTCCCCAGTGCCTCGCACATCAGCCCGCTCCTCTCGAGCTCCGCAGCAATGGCGAAGGACAAGACTGCGGCTCTGGAGCACGCAAAGAAGTCGACGACTAAGGGCAAGAAGTCGGCGAAGGGGGCGACCTCGCGGTCCGCTCTGCTGCCTGGTTGGATCCAGGGGGATTGGATTCGCTCCTCCGTCACGGAGGAGGATATGGAGAATCTCACTGCCGATGGCCTGATTGCAGAGGGGTCTTGGAGGTTGCAGGAGGGGCAGAGCGAGCCCGAGCCGTGCAAGGGCGAGCATGTTCTCCTCACAACACATGTCGATCGAGGTTTCTCTTTGCCCCCTCACTCATTCTTATGAGGCTTCTTGAATTTTGTTGGTGCTCAGATCCACCATTTTCCTCCCAACACCATCTCTTATCTTGATGCATTCATTTCGATGTGCCAAAACTTCTTGGAGTGCCAGCCACATTAGGGACTGTTTAAGCACATCTTCACTTGCCGATCTCAGTCAGTGAAGAAAGCTAATCCGACTGACGAGAGGACGCATGTGATCCAGATGTGCAGGGGGCTAGGGATCCAGATGATAGGTAGGAGCTCTTTTCCTCCTATGACCTTTCCTGAATCAGTTAGGGGGTGGCAGTCGACTTGGTTTTACTGCAAGGATATCCCGACTCCTGGTCAGTCGACTGGTCTTCCCCCTTTCTCTCTGGAGAGACTCTGCACCCCTCATTCATTGACTGTATCCGCGGAGGAGAAGGGTGAGATAGCTATTCTGGTCGACACGGTCATTGCGCTAGTCCAGGGTGGAGTGGCCGGCATGGATCTGTTGGAGGTGTTCCTCAGTCGACGCATCCAACCTTTGCAAGATCGCGATCACTCCATGTGGATGTACTCGGGCCCAGAAGACACCGGTCGGACCCACCAGGAGGAGGTCAGTGAGGAGACGGTGGATCAGTTGCTGTGAAGCATCACTGGCAACAAGGATAACCCCCACGGAGCCAAGAGGATCTTGCCATTCGACGCCAACAATGCCCCAGATGATGCCATGCGCGATTTGTCAAGTGTTTATGTCTTGTATTCTCCAATATGCAGTTATTCTGGGATCCGACTGATATTTGTGACTTGTGTCCTGCAGGTTTTCATGAAGATGTACTCGCCTGTACAAACCGGAGAGCAGCACCTTGGAGGAGTAGAAAGCAAGGATGAAAGCACCAACATTGAATATGCTGATGATAGCGACGATGATAGCGATGAATCCGATGACCGTGAGGAGGTCAAGTCACCACCATGTTCTGAGTGCCGCTCCAAGCAATCACAAGATCCTGCAGGTGGCCGCGGCAAGGCGGTGGCATCGAGTGCGAGGATTCCAAAGAGCACTCGAACATCAACTACAGAGCTGACTGAGAAGACCAAACTGGAAGCCAAAGTCGCTCCACCCAAACCCCAGAAGGCTTTGCCTAGGATCAAGGTTGTGCCCGTCGCTTCGACGTAAGTGTTCCTTTTCCTTCCCCTTCATTGCTGTTGCGGACCTTCTTGTTTGTTTGATCGAATGAGATTTTGGATCCCCAGGGCCGCTACTTCAGGGACGTCCCACATGGAGATTGATGATGAGCAGGCTGATGCAGACACCGCAGACATGGCCACTTCTCAAGCAGGTATGAGATTGCAGACATGCTCACGCTTTATCAATTGTTGTGGTGGTTTACTGGAATCTCATTATCGAGTGCTTGCAGTACCATCAGATGTAATCCAGCTTCCAAACGACGATGAGGATGAGCCTCCAAAAAATGCAAGGGGAAGTGGTAGAGCCTCGTCCATCTCGCGGGGCCTGAGCAAGAGAATGCCTTCGAGTCGGACGTCTCACCCGCCAACTGAACCCGTCGTCCAAGAACTTGGTGGCTCGTCTCAAATTGGTGTTTCCTTTGTTGTCCCACTGTCGACTGCTCAACCTCCGGTGACGGCCGCTCAAACTGCCGGGCCGACTAGCAGCCTCAAACATTGACTCCTCCAGCTTCATCATCAACTCCTGAGTCGATTGGACTGGGTCTTCATCACGTCCCGGAGGGCCAAACTGGAGCTGCCAAGGAGGTCATGATCCAAGCAGGCCTGATGATGGAGAGGATGAAGGTGGTGTATGAGAATAGCAATGCTGCTTACGACGCCAGTTCTGCCCTTCAGACCCACGTTCAAGTAAGTACGCTTGTAAGTTGATTTCCGATTGGTTTTTCAACTTGACCCTTGCTCTGCTAGGATATGCTATCTGAAAACTGTTGCTTTATTATTCGTAAGATGTCCGTGGATGAGCGTTTTGGAACCTTTAATGTGCGTCTATCATGGGTCTGTGCTTTGCATCTGTAAACCCACAGGGTGTTTTCTTTTTCTGCATAGTTCTTCCACTCGAGTCAGTCAGGTTGTGTCGAGTGAGTTCCTGGTCCAGTGGGGGCCCGCTGAGTGCACCCACTGGGTGTAGTCCCCGAGATCGCCGTCAAGTGTTTGATTCGGCGGGGGTGTGTAGAATATGTTGGTTTGCTGCTCGTCACTCGGGTCAGTCGGGCTGTGTCGAGTGGGTTCTTGTTCCAGTGGGGGCATGCTAAGTGCACCCACTGGGTGTAGTCCCCGAGACCGCCGTCGACTGTGGGCAGTCGGCGGGGATCCAAGAACAAGGATTTTTTTTCTCTCCCACTCGGTCTGGGCAGACCATACTAAGTGGGAAATCGAACCAGTGGGGGCACGCTGAGTGCACCCACTGGGTGTAGTCCCCAAGACCGCCCGTTGAATGTCTGATTCGGCGGTGGTCTTAGAACTTCTCTGATAATCAGCAGTCTAAATTTGCTCTTCCCACTCGAAAGTGAAGGATCTTTTCTTTTCATTGACTGAATTAACTTTTTACTGATCGCAGAAATCTTGTGAACTTGGGACTCAGTATGCTGCTTTTGAGAATGAGAAGATCCAACTCCAACTTGATTTGGAGCTTGCGAAGAAGAATCTAAAGAAGGCTTGGGATGAAGTGAAGACCATGGTAGGTAATGTCTTTCTGACTGTATGCTTTGATATTCCTTCTTTTCCATCCTTTGAACCGAGCGAATCTACTCGAAGAGATGTGCATAGTGAAAACTGTCAACTCCAAGCACGACTGAAGAATGTTATTTCTTTAGACACCATGAAGCAAGCATTGGAGAAGAAGGGCATTGATCTTGCGGGGGTGCAGAAGGTGGCGCGTGAGAGGACTGAACTAGCCGAGAAAAAGCTAGCTTCAGTCGGCAAATTGGAAGAGGAAAATACAAATCTGAAGACTCCTATCGACGAGGCGAAGAAAGAAGCCACGCAACTGAAATAAGAGAAGGTAGCCCTGGCTGACAAGGTGGATGAGCTCACTCGGAAGAGGGACGAGCTGGAGGTTTACTTGGGAGGTCTTGCCAATAAGTTGTACATCATGCTTGAAGGTATCTTTCTTCATCCGAGTGAATCCAGAAAACTTTTATATAATTCTGCCGTCGACTCATTTTTCTCCCTCGTGCTGAGTTCTGTCAGGATTTTGAGCAGGAGACTAAGCGGATCGAACCAGGCTTGGACCCCACTAAGTCACTCGTCAAAGATGAAGCCGCGATGAATGTAATGCGATTTGAAGCTCGTCTTGAGGTGTCTTGGGGTACATTGCTTGATTGAAGGTTTGTCAAAGATAGACCAAGAATTGTGGCCGGAGGACAGACTTCAGAATGAGCTCGAGTCGTTGATGGTTTGGCTTAATGAAATTCCTAGTCGAGTTCAGGCGTGGAAGAAATCAGCTGCTCGCTGCGGAGCCGGCGTGGCTCTTTCACTCGTTAGAGTCCATTGTAAGGATGCCAAGGAAGAAAAACTGAAGGCTCTCCAAGTGGCAAACACGAAGAAACTCCAGTTCCAATCCTTCATGGAGACCTTTATTGAAGCAGCCACTCGCATAGCTGACGGCATCGACTTGGACACCTTCATCGAGCCAGCGAGTCCTCCTCCTGCCGAGTGAAGAAAAAACTTTAATGATCTGAACTTATTTGCCTCGGAATGCTGAGTGATCGTGTAACCATTAAACTCTTTTGGGCCTGACGCCCGAGTACTTTTGCTCGCGGTTCTAAAACTTGTTGGATTTATCCGAACTTGATGGTTTTATCCAGATATTGCTTTCTTGTTTCCAGGATGTTTTGTGTGATCGGATTTTTTGACTTAGGTGAAGCTGGTTCGTGGCTAAGCTTCCGAGTGGGAGGATTGCTCTCCACTCGGAGTAGTTTTGAAACTTAGGCGAAACTGTTTCGCGGCTAAGCCCCCGAGTGGGAGGATTGCTCTCCACTCAGAGTAGTTATGTAACTTAGGCGAAAATGGTTCGCGGCTAAGCCCCCAAGTGGGAGGATCGCTCTCAACTTGGAGTAGTTTTGTATCTTAGGCGAGTACGGGATCACGGCTAAGCCCCCGAGTGGGAGGATTGCTCTCCAGTCAGAGTTGTGTTGTAACTTAGGCGAGTATGGGTTCGCAGCTAAGCCCCCGAGTGGGAGGATTGTTCTCCACTCGAAGTAGTTTTGTAACTTAGGCGAGTACGGGATCGCGGCTAAGCCCCCGAGTGGGAGGATTGCTCTCCACTCGAAGTAGTTTTGTAACTTAGGTGAGTACGGGATCACGCTAAGCCCCCGAGTGGGAGGATTGCTCTCCACTCGGAGTAGTCTTGTAACTTAGGCGAGTACGGGATCGCGGCTAAGCCCCCAAGTGGGAGGATTGCTCTCCACTCGGAGTAGTTTTGATACTTAGGCAAAACTAGTTTGCGGCTAAGCCCCGAGTGGGAGGATTGCTCTCCACTCGGAGTAGTTTTGTGACTTAGGTGAGTACGGGATTGCGGCTAAGCCCCCGAGTGGGAGGATTGCTCTCCACTCGGAGAAGTTTTGAAACTTAGGCGAAACTGGTTTGCGGCTAAGCCCCGGAGTGGGAGGATTGCTCTCCACTCGGAGTAGTTTTGTAACTTAGGCGAGTATGGGATCGCGCTAAGCCCCCAAGTGGGAGAATTGCTCTCCACTCGGGGTAGTTTTGAAACTTTGGCGAAACTGGTTCGCGGCTAAGCCCCCGAGTGGGAGGATTGCTCTCCACTCGGAGTAGTTTTGTAACTTAGGCGAGTATGGGATCGCGGCAAAGCCCCCGAGTGGCAGGATTGCTCTCCACTCGGAATAGTTTTGAAACTTGGGTGAAACTGGTTCATGGCTAAGCCCCCGAGTGGGAGGATTTCTCCCCACTCGGAGTAGTTTTTAAACTTAGACGAAACTGGTTCGCGGCTAAGCCATGATGTCTACTATGCAAATTTATTCTTGTAGACTCGTGTTGGGCCTCCAAGCGCAGAGTTTTGTAGGATAGTAGCAATTTTCCCTCAAGTGGATGACCTAAGGTTTATCAATCCGTGGGAGGTGTAGGATGAAGATGGTCTCTCTCAAACGACCCTGCAACCAAATACAAGAAATCTCTTGTGTCCCCAACACACCGAATACAATGGCAAATTGTATAGGTGCACTAGTTCGGCGAAGAGATGGTGATAAAAGTGTAATATTGATGGTAGAAATATATTTTTATAATATGAATAAATAAAAACAGCAGGCAAATAGTAAACGGGCACAAAAACGGTATTGCAATGCTTGAAAACATGGCCTAGGGTCCATACTTTCACTAGTGCAATCTCTCAACAATGCTAACATAGTTGGATCATATGATTACCCCTCAGAGTGCAATAAAGAATCACTCCCGAGTTCCTATTAGTGGAGAACAAAAGATAGAAATTGTTTGTAGGGTACGAAACCACCTCAAAGCTATTCTTGCCGATCAATTATCCTAGAGTTCGTACTAAAATAACACAAGCTATTCTTTCCGATCGATCTAATTAAGAGTTTGTACTAAGATAACACCATATGACACACATCAACCAACTCTAATGTCACCTAGATACTCCAATGTCACCACGAGTATCTGTGAGTTAATTCTACGATATGCATCAAACAACTTCATGATCATAATACTCAATCCACACAAAGAACTACAAGGGGACCCCAAAGTTTCTACCGGAGAAAAGATAATAAAAATGAGCATCAACCCCTATGCATAGATTACCCCAATGTCACCGCGGAAATCCGCAAGTTGAGTGCCATAACATATTTCAAGTGAATCAATATGATACCCCATTCTCATCTCAAGTAATCATACCGCAAGACATACATCATGTGTTCTCATATCTGAATATTGAATCCGACAGGACAAAACTTCAAAGGGTAAAGATTCAATTCATCACAACAAGAATATAGAGGGGAGAAACATCGTATGATCCATCTATGTTAACAAAGCCCATGATATAGATCACGAGAGAGAGAGAGGGAGAGAGAGAGAGAGAGAATAAACACATAGCTACTGGTACAAACCCTCAGCCCCGAGGGTGGACTACTCCCTCCTCATCGTGGTGGCCGCCAGGATGATGAAAATGGCCACCGGAGATGATTCCCCCCTCCGGCAGGGTGCCGGAACGGGGTCTAGATTGGTTTCTCGTGGCTATAGAGACTTGCGGCGTGGAACTCTCGTCTAGGGTAACCCCGAAGGGTTTCGGAATATTTGGGAATTTATAGTGCAAAGAAGGGCTACGGGAGGCCACCGAGGTGGGCACAACCCACCAGGGCCCAGGCGCGCCCTGGTGGGTTGTGCCCACCTCGGTGGCCTCCCGTAGCCCTTCTTTGCACTATAAATTCCCAAATATTCCGAAACCCTTCGGGGTTACCCTAGACAAGAGTTCCACGCCGCAAGGCTCTATAGCCACGAGAAACCAATGGTGGGTTGTGCCCCCCTCGGGGCACCCCCAGGTGCTGCTTTGGCCCATTGTTGGTCTTCTGGTCCATAAAAAATCCAAAAAAAGTTTCACGGTGTTTGGACTCCGTTTGATATTGATTTCCTGCGATGTAAAAAACAAGCAAAAAACAGCAACTGGCACTGGGCACTTGGTCAATAGGTTAGTCCCAAAAATGATATAAAGTTGCTATAAAATGATTGTAGAACATCCAAGAATGATAAAATAACAACATGAATACTTCATAAATTATAGATACGTTGGAGACGTATCAGCATGCCCAAGCTTAATTCCTACTCGTCCCCGAGTAGGTAAATGATAAAAGAAATAATTTATGAAGTGTGAATGCTAGCAAAGTGCACAAGTTTGATCAATGATAATTTCAATCACTTTTCCGAGCATCATAACATCAATTCTTTCTTATGAAACTTCTCAAGTTATAGTAGCAACCAATTCACATGTTAAGGTTCAAACAATGAATTCTCTTGAAACCCAACAACCTATGTACTCAGTCACCAAGCAATTGCAATTCAACTTATTCAACAAAGTTTAAGTCAGAGCTCCACATACTCAACCATCATATAATATTCTATGATTGCTAACTCACAGCATACACATGAGCAAAACGTTTCAACCAGACACATAGAAAGATCGGGGCTTATAGTTTCGCCTCCCAACATATTCACCCCAAGGGTGATGTCAACAATAATAACACATGCTACCCATATTCCACTGAACATATGTGCCTAGATCTTTCCTCACCACATGATGCTTGCCAAAGGAGAAAAATAAAAAGGAATAGAGAGAAAAACTTTGACTCTTGCATAAAAGTAAATACATAAAAGTAAAAGATAGTCCCTTCACAGAGGGAAGCAGAGGTGCCATGCGCTTATTTGTTTGTATGCTCAATCCATTAGTGCAAAAGAACATCACGTTGTATTGCCCCTTAAGATGGCAACCTTTATTATGCAGTCTGTCACTTTTATTCTTTGACATCCAAGTTCGTACAACGCTCAATTTTCTCTTACACTAAATGATCTCACTTTTAGAAGAATTTTTATTGCCTTAATGCACTGATGACAACTTACTTGAAGGATCTTGCTCAATCCTTAGGTAGGTATGGTGGACTCTTGAAGATAAGATTTGGGTTTAAGGGTTTTTTGATGCACAAGTAGTATCTCTACTTGGTGCGGGATTTTTGGCTAGCAAAGATGGGGGCAAGCACCACATGTTGAAGGATTTATGACAATAAAACTTCTATGTGAGTATGAACAAACATAAATCATTACATTGTCTTCCTTGTCCAACGTCAACAATTTTGGCATATAATATTTTGATGGGGGATCACAATCACAAAAGATTTCCACGATGGTGTATTTGCATGTGAAAGTTCTCTTCCTTATACTAATTATTCGTGAATTGCTTGTATGAACAATATTGTGATTGTAAAGCCTCAAAAGATTTCACTTTCTGAACCCAATGTGAAGCTACCACTAGGCATGATATGATTTCAACTTCATGGCATTCAATTTATTCAACAGTTTACTCATAGGATATAAGTGAAGCACAAGAGTAAATGACAAACTACTCCTAAAAGATATAAGTGAAGATCATGCGAGTAGTTAAGTAAATAGATAGCTATGTGAGGACTCTCTTTTATTTAAAAAAAATTCAGATCTAAGAAATTTACTAAAACAGCAAGCTAAACAAAACAAAATAGCATTTCAAGAATAGCACACAACATGTGAAGAAGCAAAAACTTAGGCTCAACCGATACTAACCGATAATTGTTAAAGAAGAAAAGTGGGATGCCTACCGGGGCATCCCCAAGCTTAGATGCTTGAGACTTCTTGGAATATTAACTTGGTATGCCTTGGGCATCCCAAATCTTGAGCTTTTGTGTCTCCTTGATTCTTCTCATATCACGATTTTCCTAAATCTCAAAAGCTTCATCCACACAAAACTCAACAAGAACTCATGAGATAAGTTAGTATAAACCAATGCAAAAACCTTATCATTATCTACTATAGAAAATCACTAAAATTATTATTCAACGTTGCATACTAAATTCCTCTGCATATTTAATACTCCTATCCTCAAATAGATTCATTAAACACGCAAGCATATGTAAACAATGCAAACAATAACAGCAATCTGCCAAAACAGTACAGTCTATAAAGAATGCAAGAGTATCAATACTTATTCAACTCCAAACATTATGAAATTCTACCACCCTGTAGAAAATTTATCAGATCTTATTATGCAAAAAGTTTCAACGTTTTATCACATTCTGACTTTCCTCAGGAATTTTTGCAACATCGTTAAACTTTCTGTTTTGAAACAACAACATGTAGACTTGCAAAATAAGCATGGCAAAGGCTATACTTGACATTTTTATTGAAATAAAAGATGCAAAAAATTATTCTAAATAAAATCAAGCAAATCCTAACAAAATAAATTGACGCTCCAAGCAAAATACATATCATGTGACGAATGAAAACATAGCTCCAAGTGAGGTTACCGATAATGTTGGAGACGAAAGAGGGGATGCCTTCCGGGGCATCCCCAAGCTTAGTTGCTTGGATCTTCCTTGAATATTACCTTGGGGTGCCTTGGGCATACCCAACCTTAGTGTCTTGTCACTCCTTCTTCTCCTTATATCGACATCTCACCCAAAACTTGAAAACTTCAATCACACAAAACTTAACAGAACTTTGTGAGATAGGTTAGTATGATAAAGAGCAAACCATTTCACTTTTGGTATTGTTAAAGAAAATATTCATAATTGTTCTTACACAATTCCTAATGTAGCATATCATTTCCACAATTTATATTGAGCAATATAAGCCATAGAAACTATAAAACAAAGCAAACTATGCATCAAAAACAGAATCTGTCAAAAACAGAACAGTCTGTAATAATCTGTACTCAAACCATACTTATGCTACTCCAAAAATTATGAAAAAATTGGTACCACGTTAGAAAAAGAATCAACGCAAAAGCACTCTTTTGTTAAAAATGAGACTTATTTTCGTGAGCGCAAAAGTTTCTGCTTTTCAGCAGGGTCAAAGCAACTATCACCCAACATGATCCCAAAGGCTTTACTTGCCACTTTATTGAAACAAAAGCAATAAAACATGATTGCTAAAGTAGAATAATCATGTTAACACACAAAAACAGTAGGTAAAAGTGTTGGGTTGCCTCCCAACAAGCGCTTTTCTTTAATGCCTTTTAGCTAGGCACGATGATTTCAATGATGCTCGCATAAAAGATAAGAATTGAAACATAAAGAGAGCATCATGAAGAATATGACTAGCACATTTAGGTCTAACCCACTTCCTATGCATCTGGATTTTGTGAGAAAACAACTTATGGGAGCAAGAATCGACTAGCATAGGAAGGCAAAACAAGTGCAACTACAAAACAATCAACACATAAAGAAGAAACTTAATATTATTGAGATATGTAAGAGCATAAGTTCCTTCCTCATAATAATTTTCAGAAACATAATGAATGGATTCAACAATATAACTATCACATACAGCACTCTTTTCATGATGCACAAGCATAGAAGATTTATCACTCTTTACAGCATACATGTCATCATAATAATCATCATAAATAGCAACTTTATTGTCATAGTCAATTGAAACCTCTTCCAAAATAGTGGATGTATCACTAAATAAAGTCATGACCTCTCCAAATCCACTTTCATAAATATTTTAATAATATCACTACTACCTAGAGTTGACACTCTTCCAAACCCACTTTTATCAATGTAATCATCATAAATACGAGGCATGCTATCATCATAATAAATTTTCTTATCAAAAGTAGAAGGAATCAAAGGATCCTAATCATTAAGCAAAGCATCCCCAAGCTTAGGACAAGCATTATTTCCAGCAAATAAATCTTCAAACATGTCATACTAATTAAACATAGCATCCCCAAGCTTGTGGTTTTGCATATCATCACAATCATTCTTATCAATAGCATGAATGGCACCAATAGTATAGCAAACATTATTATCATATTCTTCCAAGCAAGTGCTAAAAAGATTTTCAAGATCATAAGGGACATCATTGTCTTCCCAATCATCTTTACAACAAGCAGTAGGTATCACAAAATCATACTCTATATCATCATCTTCCACCAACATATTTGATTCACTCTCATGATGCACAACATTATTTGGGAGAGATACCTTTTTACCTCTATTCTTTCTTCTTATCTTTGTCTTCACCACATCATGTGTGGGTTTAATAAATTTTTCCAAGCTTCTTGTTGAAGAGATTGATTGGATAGGAAGCTCCTCCTCGTTACCTGATTCATCATAATAAACACTAGGAGGGTATTGGGAAACATTTTCCCTTTCATTAGTACTCTCTTCATATTCCATTTGTTTTCTTGTCTTTAGGTAGTTGGCAATATAAGGATTCTCAATGCAGTTTATCGCACTAAACATATAAATTTCTTCTAGATCAAAATCAAGAAATCTCTCGAGATTAAATTTTGGAATACCCTTAGTTATACGTTTCATTTCTTCATACCCCAAAAGGAGACTAAGCTCTTTATGATGCTCAAGGGTAATCAAGTTATCACAATTTTAGGCCACGATTTGATCATGAATTTTTTTTGCATTGGAGATTTAAATGACCATGTTCATTGCAAAGTTCACAAGGATGGCAAAAAATTAAATCTTTCAGCACAATCATCTAGCCTCTCTTGCAACTTTTCCGTTTCTATATGCTTCTTACAAACTCTATCATCCCTTTTTGGTGTGCAAAGGCACTCCCAATTCACTCCGCAAAAGGTGACATGTTTATAAGAAACATTTTTGTCATGACTTGTGCAATCATCATTAGCATTTTGGATATTCAAAGAATTCATACTAACAACATCGCAATCATGCTGATCATTCAAATATTTTGTGCCAAGCATTTTATTGACTTTTTCTTCTAACAATTGAGCACAATTTTCCAAACCATCATTTTCAAGAAAGATATTATAAAGATGGTCAATAATATGATGCAACCTAAATTCCATTTTTTATGTAGTTTTCTTTTATAGACCGAACTAGTGATAAACAAGAAACTAAAAAGATTCAATTGCAAGATCTAAAGATATACCTTCAAGCACTCACCTCCCCAGCAACGGCGCCAGAAAAGAGCTTGGTCTACTATGCAACTTTATTCTTGTAGACTCGTGTTGGGCCTCCAAGTGCAGAGTTTTGTAGGACAGTAGCAATTTTCCCTCAAGTGGATGACCTAAGGTTTATCAATCCGTGGGAGGTGTAGGATGAAGATGGTCTCTCTCAAATGACCTGGCAACCAAATACAAGAAATCTCTTGTGTCCCCAACACACCCATTACAATGGAAAATTGTATAGGTGCACTAGTTCGGGAAAGAGATGGTGATAAAAGTGTAATACATATGGTAGAAATATATTATTATAATCTGAATAATTAAAAACAACAAGGTAGCAAATAGTAAAAGGGGACAAAAACAGTATTGCGATGCTTGAAAACAAGGCCTAGGGTCCGTACTTTCACTAATGCAATCTCTCAACAATGCTAACATAGTTGGATCATATGATTGTCCCTCAAAGTGCAATAAAGAATCACTCCCGAGTTCCTATTAGCGGAGAACAAAAGATAGAAATTGTTTGTAGGGTACGAAACCACCTCAAAGCTATTCTTTTCGATCAATCTATCCTAGAGTTCATACTAAAATAACGCAAGCCCCTCGGGCTGCATCATCCCCAGGCCGCCTGGGTCTGTCCCTGTGGTATGTATCGTTCTTGCAGCTACCTGAACTAGTGTTACCTACTTCTTGAAATGATTTAAGTTGTCACTTGCTTGCCTGTTGCCCTTTGCGGCCTACCACGTTGTTGACCGGCCTCCTGCTCATCCTGCTGGCACGGCGCTTGTGATCGGGTCCGTCCCTGCAACACTAATAAACCTGAGAGATCGAGCTCTGGCTCGCGTCCCGCCCCGTGCACGTCACCTCACCAGATCCTCAGTGCCTTCATCTTCTTGCGGAAAGATCAGCGGCAGGATAACAAACGTGACTATGAGCTATGTTCTCCTCTCGGACTAACCTGCAGGAATCTCTGGAGCTTAACCACGGGTGGCTCTCCGAGCTGCTCCTTTTTCATGCGATTCGCTTGCATGTAAAAGGGAGGGCTCCTGAGCATCGCGCCTCGGGAGCTCTTACTGACTCTCCAGCCCTCACCCCCTGGCCTTGACCACGGCATCGCGACCTGGCATACCAGCGGCGGCTGAGCCCTGCTCGAGGGTCGGGACCCGAGGACGCAGAGCACTTAGAAGAGCGTGAAAGGGGCAAGTTGGCGCAAGCCTAACCTATCAATACCACCGTCACTGACGCACAAATCGGGCGCTGCGCAAGGAATCACCCCAGGCTCGCCAAGATAAGTCACATACACGAGTTAGCCCAGGTCTGCGTCCTGGGATTTTTGACTCTTGCAGCCTTGCTCCGGCAATGCCGCCTTCCATTTTCCGCGTTTAGGAAGCTGGTTGCATGCCAAAGGGGACCTCTTGAGCATCGTGCCTCAGGAGCTCTTACCGGACCTTGGGCCATTCACCTCCTAGCCTTGACCATGGCATCATGACCTGGCATACCAGCGACGGCTGAAGCCTGCCTGGGGACTGGGACCTGTCGGCGTAGAGCTCTAAGCTACCGCGAGGATCAAAAGGGGGGACAATACCGAAGAAAGACGTGCAACCACGAACATCATAAGGGGAATAATAAGCATTGGCGCAAAAGCACTATAGATTCTTTACACACCCCTACAGGGTTCATCTCGATTCCTCGCAGGGAACAAAAGAAAAAGGCTTCCAGAAGTCCTAGCTATAGGTGTTGTCGCCAATGCCATCATCAACAGTGGGCCATGGAAGGCCGACGCCAACCCCATCCAGGTCACCGGTGATGACTGGCAGATGCCGCTGCCACGCGCCAGGCACGGCGAGAGCTCGGCGGCACGTAGCTATTGTCGCTCGTCTTCGGAGACTCGTCAGGCTCGGGAGAGTCGCCGGACTCCCAGGAGCCGTCACTGCTGCTGGAGGAGCTATCGGCAGGGCCGGGGGTAGACTCGGTGCCTGCAGCCGCGCCCTCCTGGCAACTCCCTCCAGGGCAGCACTCCAGGCGCTGGCCTACCTTGTCGAAGACCTTGAAGAACAGAGTGGAGGCGCCCACATACAACCGATCGCCATGCGTTGATCAAGGCCGCAGGCGGTTGGGGCCCGTGGCGCTCCACACTTGCCCTTTGACTTCGCCTCAAAGCCAAGTCCGAGCGCACCTTGGGCCCGGGGGCTACTGTCAGCGTCCTGGGAATGGGGGTACCCAGACTTGCCTGCCTGCGGCCCACGGCGTGGCTCCACCAACGGCCTGGTATGGCTCAACTTCGGCATCAACAACTCAAGACCCTCGCGAGGGGCCAAGCCTCGCGAGGCGGGAGACACCAAGATCTCCTTGGGGGCGGCCTCTCTAGGCTGGCTCCCGAGGAGCGGAGATATTATGCAAGGGGCACCTCTCAAGGTTCACGTGATGTGAGCCATGACGACCGAGGTCAGGCGGGCGCCAGCGGGCGCAGTGTACCAGTTTCCTCTTTGGTGCCAAGGAGGCAAGCGCAGGCAAGGAGCCCCGAGGAATCAAGCAAAGGTTTCCTTATTGGTGCAACAAGACCAAGACCAACGGGATGACAGGACGAAGGTCATCGCGGAGCCCACAGCAGCGTCACCACCAGAGCCTTTGGCAAGCGAAGACTACTTTTGTCAGGATAGCTCGTACTAGTTGTCTCCCTTCAAAATTGGCCGTTGTGGGATCCCTTCCCGCCTACATTTGGGAAGTGTACCGGGGCCTCTATAAATAGGACTAGCCACCACCATAGTGGGAGAGAGACCAGGAGGGCCATCTTGGATCGGATCCATTCCATCCTCACACACACCAGCTCACCGAGCTCAAGAACACCTCTCCTCCTGAGGTTGTTCATCCACTGTACTAGTTCATCCAATGCCCTCGTGAGGCAATCCACCACCACACTGGAGTAGGGTATTACACCACACGGTGGCCCGAAGCAGTATAAATCCCTGTGTCTCTTGTTCTTTGGGTTCATCGAGCTAGACCGTGGAATCGTTAGGAAGGCAGGCTGGGGAGAAAGAGTTCTTTGTGCGCACCCCAATGTTTGAACCTCTCTAGGGTCTGCGGAACCCATGATCCGACAATTACATCTTGACAATCCAACTATCAAGTATAAAAATGATGAAGAAGATCTGTGTTCCAGGAGCGCGGCTCGTCTTTCTTCTGAGCTAGATTGTAGAGGTGATATGCCCCATTGTGAATCACTTTGGTGACGACGAAAGGTCCTTACCATGCAGGGGCGAGCTTATGGGGCCGTTGTTGATCCACTCGGAGCACAAGGTATCCTTCTTGAAACACTCGACCTCTAACGTTTCTGGCATGAAATGGAAAGGTCTTGCTGATAAATAGTTGACTGGATCAAAGCCATCTCTCACTCTTCCTCCAAAAGATCTAGAGCATCTTGACGTGCTTGTTCTGCCTCAGGTTCTGAGAAAAGTTCCACTCGGGGTGCATTGTGAAGCAGGTCACTAGGAAGCACGGCTTCAGCTCCGTACACCATGAAGAAAGGGGTTCGGTTAGTGGATCGGTTGGGAGTTGTCCTCAATCCCCACAAAATAGATGGCAACTCAGTTACCCAAGCTCCAAGTGTGTGCTTAAGGTCGTGCGTCAGTCGGGGTTTCAGCCCTTGGAGGATCAGACCATTTGCTCTTTCAGCTTGACCATTCGACTGTGGGTGTTCAACGGATGCGTAATCCACCCGAGTGCCTTGAGAAGTGCAAAACGCTCTGAACTCTTCCGAATCAAAGTTTGAGCCGTTGTATGTGATGACGTTGTGCGGAACTACGTATCAAAATATCAGCTCTCTTATGAAACTGATGGTTGTGCTTGAGTCTAAGTTCTTGATAGGCTTGGCTTCAATCCACTTGGTGAACTTGTCGATTGCCACAAGTAGATGAGTGAAACCACTTCTGTCGGTCCTTAGCGGCCCAATCATGTCCAGTCCCCACACATCAAATGGCCAGACGAGTGGAATGGTCTTCAAGGCAGATGCAGGCTTGTGGGATATGTTTGAGTAAAACTGGCAACCTTCACAGTTCTCGATGATCTCTTTTGCCATTTCATCGTCCCATGGCCAGTAGAATCCTGCTCAGTAGGCTTTGGCCACGATGGTCCGAGAGGACGCATTGTGACCACAGGTCCCCGAATGGATCTCATCCAATATCAGTCGACCCACTTCGGGAGTGATACATCACTGAGCTACGCCAGTAACACTTTCTCTGTAAAGTTGTCCACCTATTACTATGAAGGCCTTGGACCTACGGACAATCTGACGAGCTTCAACTTCATCTTCTGGAAGTTCCTGCCTAAGCAGGTATGCAATATATGGCACCGTCCAGTCGGGGGAGATTACCAGAATCTCCATAACTAGATCGATGACTGGTGGCACCTCGACTTCAGTCGGATTGGTAGGACTTATTGGTTGGGGAGGTTCTTCAGTGAAGGGATCTTCTTGAACTGATGAGGTATGGAGATGCTCCAGAAACACATTGCTGGGGATAGGCTTCCGAGTGGAACCTATTTTTGCTAGGTCATCAGCCGCTTGATTCTTGATTTGGGGTATGTAGTGGAGCTCCAATCCTTCAAACTTCTTTTCTATCTTCTTCACTGCATTGCAGTATCCGGTCATGGCAGGGTTCCTGACGTCCCACTCCATCACCTGATTAACAACCAAATCTGATTTGCTGTAGACCATCAGGCGCCGGACGCCGAGTGAGATGGCCATACACAACCCGTAGAGGAGTGCTTCATACTCAGCTTCATTATTGGAAGAATCAAAGTGAATCTAGAGGACATAACTGAGTTTATCGCCTCTTGGGGACACCAGGACCATTCCGGCACCAGAACCATTTAACATCTTAGATCCATCGAAGAACACAGTCCAGTGTTCCGAGTGAACTTGAGTCAATTGCTGTTGCTCAATCCACTCGGCCAAGAAATCCATGATTGCTTGAGACTTGATCGCCTTCTTTGCCTCGAACTTGATGTCCAGAGGAAGAAGTTCAATTGCCCACTTAGCCATTCGACCAATTGCATCTTGATTGTTCAAGATTTCGGACAACGGAGCATCGCTGACGACTGAAACCAAGTGGTCTTGGAAATAATGTGCAACTTTTTTTGCAGTCAAATAGATACCATAGACAAGCTTCTGGTAATGCGGATACCTTTGCTTGGATTGAGTCAAGACTTCAGAGATGTAATATACTGGGCGTGCAACTCTATAGGCCTTGCCTTCTTCTTCTCGCTCTACTGTGAGCACTGTGCTGACAACTTGACCAGTGGCTGCAATATATAACAGTAGAGGCTATTTGCTGATCGGAGCAGCAAGCACCGGCTGGGTGGAAAGCAGGGCTTTGAGCTCCACAAACGCTGCTTCAGCTTCAGGAGTCCACTCGAATGTATCAGACCTTTTCACCCGTCGGTAAAGAGGCAATGCCTTTTCACCGAGACAAGAAATGAATCGATTTAATGCAGCAAGACAGCCTGTAAGCTTCTGAACATCATGCACATGCATAGGGCGTTTCATTCGAAGAATTGCACCAATATTTTTAGGGTTTGCATCTATCCCTCATTCGGAAACGAGAAATCGAGCAACTTTCCTCCGGGAACTCCAAATGTGCACTTGGATGGATTCAGCTTGATGTCATATCTTCTTAGATTGGCAAAGGTTTCAGCGAGGTCAGACAGTAGGTCAGAAATCTTGCGTGACTTAACCATGATGTCATCCATATATGCCTCCACATTCTGACTAATATGAGTGAGCAGGCACCTCTGGATCATGCGCATGAATGTGGCGCCAGCATTCTTGAGACCGAAAGGCATGGTGACATAGCAGAAACACCCGAACAGGGTGATGAAGGTTGTTTTTATTTCATCGGGTCCATAGAGCCGCATCTGATGGTACCCGGAATGCGCATCCAGAAAAGACAAACGCTCACACCCTATAGTCGAGTCGACTATCTGATCGATGCGGGGGAGTGGAAAATTATCTTTCGGGCAGGCCCGATCGATATGCTTGAAATCAAACACATACAAAGTGAATTATCCTTCTTGGGGACCATGATGACATTGGCGAGCCACTCGGAGTGGTACATCTCATGAATGAACTCAGCTGCGAGGAGCCGAGCCACTTCCTCACCAATCACCTTCCTTTTTTCTGCGGCGGACCGACAGAGATGCTCTTTAAATGATTTGGTCTTGGAGTCGACACACAAACGGTGCTCGTGCAGTCCCCTGGGTACACCTGGCATGTCTGAAGGTTTCCATGTGAAGATGTCCCATTTCTCACGGAGGAACTAGATGGGCGCAGCTTCCTATTTGCTGTCGAGTGTCGTTGAGATATGGGTCGAAGCAGCTATGGGATCTTCCAGGTGAATGTGAACTGGCTTCGTCTCACCGGCCGACTAAAATGCGAACTCAGAAGTGGGTTTCTTGGCTCGGAGCAGATCACTCAAATTAGCATTCTTCTTGTACTCCTCCAATTCAACCACTACCATTTGCTCGTCAGCGATCTTGACCCCTTTGGGAGGCATTGTTCTTCTCTCTGCCTGTTCCCAGTGACAGTGATCACACCCTTGGGCCCGGGCATATTTAGTTTAAGATACACGTAACATGGACGGGCCATGAAACAAGCATATGCGGGTCTGCCCAGAATAGCATGATAGGCACTATGGAAATCCACTACCTCAAATGTCAGCTTCTCCTGGCAAAAATTCTTGGAATCACCAAAAACCACATCCAGAGCAATCTGTCCGAGTGACTTTGCTTTCTTCCGTGGGATGACTCCGTGGAACTGCATGTTGCTTTCACTGAGTTGGGATATCGGAATGCCCATCCCCTGGAGGTTCTCAGCATACAGAATGTTCAGACCACTGCCACCATCCATGAGAACTTTAGTCAGTTGGGTGCCCCCAACGACTGGGTCGACCACCAGCGCTTGCCACCCTGGGTAGCAACGTGAGTTGGGTGATCAGATTGGTCGAATGTAATGGGAGTCTTTGACCACTTCAGGTACATCATAGTTGCCCGAGCAACCATGTTCACCTCTCTATTTATGACTTTCAGTCGATTTTTGCTCTCAACATCAGCAAAAATCACCAAGGTAGCATTGACCTTCGGGTAACCATCATCCTTTTCCTCACCTTTGTCTTTATCAGAGTCTTTCTCACTGGACTGACCCTCTCGGAACTGCTGAATTAGGAGTCTGCACTGTCAAGTGGTATGCTTGGGCAGAATCAAGTTACCCTCTTCATCCTTCTTCATGTGAATGTGATACGGCAAATCCAGGACATCCTGGCCGGACTGATCCTTCAACTTTTTGGGCACCCACAGCCCCTTGGGTTTTCCTTTAAATAAACTTTCCTTGTGTATTAACCACTGCTGCTTCAGCCTTTCACTGGCTTTGGCCTTGCGTTTCTATTTCCGACTGGGGTTTCCACCCTCGGTGTCTTGGTCGACTATCTTCCCCTTTCCATTGCAGAGTCGGTCTTCCTCTTCTCCATTCACATGCCGAGTCGCTACCTCCATCATTCGATTTAGAGTCATGGCCCCGGAGTGACCTAATTTCAGTGTGAGCTCTCTGTACCGCACGCCTTCCTTGAAAGCGCAGACGGCTTTGTGCTCTGAAACATTCTCCGCCAGATGATGAAATGTAGTCCACTGCTGGATGTAATCTCTCAAGGTTTCATTCGGCTTCTGGACACAGTGCTGCAACTCAAACAGCCCAGCGGGACGCTCGCAAGTGCCCTCGAATGTCTGGATAAACATTCGGGCCAAATCTTCCCAATAGAATATGCTTCCAGGAGCCAATTGATTCAACCAAGCCCTGGTCAAACCTTCAAGCATCAAGGGGAGGTGCTTCATGGCTACTTCATCGTTGCCTCCACCAATCTGCACTACTACTCGGTAATCTTCTAACCATGTGTATGGCTTGGACTCACTAGTGAACTTGCTCACTCTCACAGCCAATCTGAAGTTGGGGGGATCTCAGCTGCTCAAATGGCCATGCTGAAACATTCGGGCCCAGAAACGAATGCCCTGCTTCCACTCGGACGATCTCTATCTATCCCTTCTCTGTTAGCCCTGCTTCTGTCAACCAAGCCATGTACGAGGACTGACCTCGCATCGAAGCCAGGATCTCTTGGGTCGACTGGAACTCTCCGCTCATCACCATACGGGCGCCTGTCATCATACCGCCGGGGCGCGTACGAACCACCCCTCGGAGGGGGCGTAGGCACTCCAATGGTCATCACAGTGATATCAAGGATAGAACTGCACGTGGCTTCGACCAAGTTACTGGTCCTGGCGGTAACCACTATCTTCGCGTCATGGAGGCGATCTTGGGTTGTGTGCCGACTGAACTATGTCCACCATGACGGGCCTACTGTTAATCCTGTAGTGCGACTGAGAAACAGCTGAGTTCTGCTCCCCGGCCACCCTGAGCAGTGCTCAAATCTCCTACATCCCTCTACCAGCTTCGGAACCGGAAGGCTGGATCGAATCTGCAATATGTGCAACTGCTACAACATTCTAGATTGGGGTACGGTATACTTGACACTCTTCGCGAGGTCCAGTCGGAAACAATTGTCATTGCCATCGAATGGAACTTGGAATTTGCCTGCGGGTGCGGACGTCGAGTGCTTGTTGAAGATTCTCCAGGCGCGAACGCTCAGCTAAGGTGGCTAAGCGCACAGCCCCCAAAGCCCGACCCTCGGAGGTCTCCCCAACAATGGGGGTCTGAAGAGCTTGATTGTTTCTGCGATGCAGCTCATCTCTCTGCTCCGCGGTGAGGGCTTGAGGGTAATACTCATCATTGTCGTGTGACGCTCCACCACTGTCGCCTCCACCGCGGTGGAATCCGAGCGGACTGCGCTGGGAGTTGACCATGAGGACCTACGCCGCGGGATCGTTGCCCTCACACTCGGAAAGCGTATCCGAGTGGCCAGTCGGCAGATCGAACAACCCATGGAGAGATTCGTTGGGCTCAATCGCCGCGACTTGTGGGGTGGTCGACTGATGAGCCACCGCATGCTTCACCCACCAATGGAGCCGCGAGCGACCGGATCGCTTGTGCGGCGGACGACGGGAAGCGAAGACGCCTCGGGAGCCGACCGATACTGAGTCGACGGCTGCCGCAGGAGTACACCACAAGCACTCGCATGGAAGTGCACCGCCCCACGAATGGGGAGAGCCTCGACGTCGAGGGGGGCTTCCTGAAGCCAGGCGGAGTCATCGGCTACGAAAGTGAGCGCACCAAGACGAATCTCGCGCAAGGGTCAATCCACCGCCGGAAACCATGTTGATGAAGATCGAAGATCGCAACTTCACCGGAAGTCGCTCAGACGCCTGCCCCATGGTGGGCGCCAACTGTCGTGGGAACGGATCTGGCAGTAGAGATGGGGGTACGTAGGAGAGGGCAGAGTCCTAGATACGGTGAAGCTGTACACTCGGTTTTATGAGTTTAGGCCCCTCTCGGAGGAGGTAAAAGCCCTACGTCTTGGGATCGTGGGAGCTCTGTTGATTGGAGTATGAGTTACAGGGGGTGCGAACCCTTGTTCCAGAGGGGAGAGGTGGCTTATATAGAGTGCGCTGACCCCTTGCTGCCCTCAGTTACACAGAGGTTCAATGAGAGTTAAGTCCTGAATGTTATTGGTAACGCCCGTATTAAATGATCTTTATGGCGATGGAGTGAATGCCTGACCGTTGCCATCCATGGGTGACTCTAGGCCTTCTGTACTCGGAGTGGATTCTTGTACTGTCGAGTGGAATTGGAATAACTGAGTGAGATCTTCTGTCGAGTGGATTATGCTTCATGGGGATTTCAGTTGGTATATTCTGTTGAACTTTATAGGCCTTGGACTCTTGTGTAGCGTCCTTGGGTAGGGCGTCTAGGTCAGGCCTAAGAACCTACCCTAGGTACATGTCATCGTCATGTAATACAGTCTAGTCTCGAGCATGTACATACTCCTCTTACTCCTCCTCTATGTTCATTGCCGTCATACTTTCCCCATTCCTGTGTTTTTAGTATCCTGCGAATCAAAGAGGCCCTTAGATTGGTTTAGGCCCGGTAGTTTTTTCAGTGTGTTACGTCCAAAATGTAATTTACATGCTCCGGTTTCTATGAAAATAATCCGGTTTGCATGTAGTAGTTCATTTATTTATTTATTCTTCAGCAGGGGGTTTGCATGTAACTCGTTAGGTCTGAAATGTAAAGTACACTGGCATGGTTGCATATGCTCTGAGTCGTGCATTCACTACGACCCAGATGCTCTATGTCCCACATGTCGGTGAAAGGAAGCACGTGTAAATAGCCTAGGAGTACATATAGGAGGAAAATTCGTGAAAAAATATGTACTATGAAGCGTAGCTGCGGTTTGAACAGGAGACCTAAAGTGATGACAGGTATAGGTCGCACGCACCCAACTAGTGGTACTAGATGTACAAGTACTCAGTACTCCTATTCTATCAACATGAGTCCCATCTGACAACAGC
The DNA here is from genome assembly GCF_018294505.1 of Triticum aestivum. Lineage (NCBI taxonomy): Eukaryota > Viridiplantae > Streptophyta > Magnoliopsida > Poales > Poaceae > Triticum > Triticum aestivum. The sequence goes on along the minus strand of NC_057813.1, from coordinate 220,292,368 downwards.
GTCCGTGCTACAGCTAGCTCTTCTCCCTTGTTTCTCTCCTCTAATTCTAACTCAGCCGATGCACGGTGGGCAGGGTGGGGATTTGTCGATTATCGGTTTGCTCAACTGCGGCCCCACCTGACAGTGAAAATGCTAAGACAACAAGCGTTCCCTGCCATGCGCGGCGTGCCCGACAGACCGTGTGAGGGTGCGACGCGAATGCAACAGTCTTTACCTTTTTAACTTGTAGATAGAAAATGTCAAGCTAATGCGCATTGAGCGGCGGGCCAGAACGACAGTGTGGGGTGCGACGCGAACGACACAAGCGTGCTATATTTTTTCCACTTTCTTGTTTTGAACTCGTGACATGTAGTAACGCTCAGTCTTGAATACTCTGCATATAAGTTTGGTTGTCGCGCCAATATATATACTCCATCCATGTAGGTTGGGTCTCATACTTACTCCCTCCGCCCGGTGAAAAGTGTACATACATAAATTTGAGCACAAATTATGGAGCGGAGTAAAAAAATGCATTAGAAAGATGCAAGCCACCATCAATCTTCTCTTTAATTACCCAACCCCCAATGAGCTAAGTGCATGTAGAAATTAAGGAGACCACACGTACAATGTTATTGGTCTTGATTACCGTGTGATGAGAGAGAATCATTTTTCCTACTTTAAAGTGTAGTGGAAAGATAGAAGTACACTCTTTTGTGACAAATTTCAAAGCTAAATGTACACTCTTCACCGGATGGTGGGAGTAAAGCTGAAGTCAAATTTCGGCACAACAAGCGATGGTGACCAGTCTACCTCCGTCCAGGTTTATTGGTCCCCATCATAAACTGTGCCAAAATTTGACCATAAATTTGACTACCAAAATGTTCAAGCATGTCACCAAAATTATATCATTGAAAACTACGTTCAAATACGAATCCAACGATATATTTTTTGTTGATATGCACTAACATTTTGTCAGTTAAATCTTTGGTTAAAATTTAGCACAAATTACAAAAGGTACTAATAAACCAGGACGAAGACAGTGATACTATATATAATTAACACCAAATAAGATCAAGGGATCACACATGTCATTTACGATTGGAATAAAAATGCCATACACTAACACATTAAGGCCACGAGGCAATTCAATGCTGGTTACAGGAGGCAAGAAGAAAGATGCAGCCATCGACGACCTCCTCCTTGCTACTTCTTGAGCTTGCGTTGATTTTTCCCTTGAAGAGGAAAGGGTGATGCAACAAAGTAGAGATAAGTATTTCCCTCAGTTAAGAACCAAGGTATCAATGTAGTAGGAGGCACAAGCAAGTCTACAATCTATGCACTTGCACAAACTAACAAACACTTGCACTCAACGCAGAAAATGGGTTGTCAAACCCTTCACGGTCTTGAACAAGAGTTAGATCTAATAGAGATAGATATAAAAGATCACTAAAACATAAAACAAAGTAAAAGCAAATAAATTGCAGCAAGGTAATTTTAGTTTTTTTGGTTTATAGGTCTGAAAATATATGATGGAAAATAGACCCGGGGGCCATAGGTTTCATTAGAGGCTTCTCTCTTGAAGATAGCATGTGGTGGGTGAACAAATTACTGTTGAGCAATTGATAGAAAAGCGCAAAGTTATGACGATATCTAAGGCAATGATCATGAATATAGGCATCACATCTCTGACAAGTAGACCGACTCCTACCTGCATCTACTACTATTACTCCACACATCTACCGCTATCCAGCATGCATCTAGAGTATTAAGTTCATAAGAACGGAGTAACGCCTTAAGCAAGATGACATGATGTAGGGATAAACTCAAGCAATAAGATATAAACCACATCTTTTTATCTTTGATGGCAACAATACAATACGTGTCTCGCTACCCCTTCTGTCACTGGGTGAGGACACCGCAAGATTGAACCCAAAACTAGGCACCTCTCCCATTGCAAGAAAAACCAATCTAGTTGGCCAAACCAAATCGATAGTTCGAAGAGAAATACAAAGATATCTTAATCATGCATAAAAGAGTTCAGAGAAGACACAAACAATATTCATAGATAATCTGATCATAAATCCACAATTCATCAGATCTCAACAAACACACCGCAAAGTATTACATCCAATAGATCTCCAAGAACATTGAGGAGAACATTGTATTGAAGATCAAAGAGAGAGAAGAAGTCATCTAGCTACTAGCTATGGACCTGTCGTGGAATAGTCACATCAGATGTCCTCGTGAAAGGACTTAGTTGTGGAGCCATCGCAACTAGGAAGCTTGAAGGGGTTAAATCGGGACAAGGGACACGAGAGGGTTTATACTAGTTCGGCCCCTTACGGTGAAGGTAAGGCCTACGTCTAGTTGGGTTGGTATTGATGTTTCGATGACCAGGGAGCGAGATATGCTATGCCCGTCTCTCGATGAGTTATTTCTTACCCTAAGCCGCCAGCAGGTCGTCCCCTTATATACACGGGTTGATGCCCTGTGGCTTACAGAGTCCCGGCCGGCTTATAAACAGTGTCCGGCTCGGTGACTAGTTAAATCTACCTTATGTTAAAAATCATGCCATCATGGCGGTTTAATACAACGGGCCTTAAGTCGCCCGTGGGCCTTGGACCCTTTATAAACTGCCATCTTCACACTTGGTCTTGGGCTTCCTTTGATGAGTCCTCTTTGCGTAACCCGGCCCCTTCTGGGCGGCTTACACAAATAGTCATATCCCCAACATTAGGCCCCAAATTGATTTGAACCTGTTCATGTCAATCTAAAAATTATTTTTAAAGAATTAAATCTTCAGTCTTTTGACTATATAGAGGGTTTTTGTTAACCCGCCATGACGCCATCTTCTGAATCCGTCTTAACTCAGCGTGACGTCATTCTTTCTTTAACTCATTTTTTATTCCATCGAATCCTTCAACGGGTCTCTTCTTTACTGATTACTCCGGAAATCGAGGCATCGGGGCCACTGGATAATAATTGATATCTCCTCATTTCCCGCGCCTTCTCAGTTATCTTCTCCCTATAAATAGCCACGACTTGGATCTTTTCCTTTTTACCTTTTCAGTCGTCTTTTTCCTCTCCTCTCTGCCGCTTAAGCTCCGCCGCCGTCACCATCGACCCCCTCGTCTTCATCGACTCAGGCCGCTGCATCGACATGACTTTGACCAGAGATCGACGGCGAGCCTTCGCAGCTCTTCCTCATATGTGAGTTCCTTTCTTTCCCCTTTCTTAGATCTATCTTGAAGCTCTGCCAAGTTTGTCGGGTTCATCACCGCCCAATGCAAACCCTTGCTAGTTTGCACTTCCACAGCCTGTTTAGATCATAAAAACTGTGCAGAACTGCTGTGGTAGTTGTTTGTGTTGATCTTGCATAGAAATAGATCTCATTTCTCTTATTTGGAAACCTCCTTTGAATGCATGAACTTCTCTGCCCTGTTTTTAGGTCTTAGAAAATTTCTCCTTTAGAGCAATAGTTTAATCCATAATAAGAGCTGTTGTCCGTGAAACTTGTTTCTATCACCCGGAAAGCTTCTTCTGGAAAACTTACTTTCACCACCACTGTCTAGGTGTCCGGTTTAAATAAGTGACACTGAACTGTAAGCCTTGCCTTCCTCTTATGATCATAGAAATCTTTGAATGACTGTTGATCCTGATAGCGGCTTAAACTTTACTGCACAATCACCCTTATATCATTAGGCCCCTTGCTTAAGCCGCTACTTTAAATAATTTTGAATATTTCTCCCAGGTTAAACTTGAACCGGAGCTTTCTTACTTTGTCGTAGGCCACTGCTGTTATGGCTCCTAAGGCGGCCAAGGCCCCTGTGACTTGCAATTGGGTTCCATCCACAGTAACAAAAAGCAAACTTGCCGAGTTTGTAAAGTCTGGCCATTTGCCAAAGAAGGAAGTTATGTCCTATCATGCTCCTCACTCGTCAGAGGAGATACCTCAACCCAAGGATGGGGAGGTAGTAGTATTCACCGATCACATGAACCGGGGATTTGCCCCTCCCGGCTCAAAATTCTTCAGGGAAGTTTTTGGATTTCTTTGACCTGAGGCCTCAAGACATCGGACCCAATTCCGTGTCAAATTTGTGTAATTTCCAAGTCTTCTGCGAGGTATACCTAGGAGAAGAACCAAGTCTGCTACTGTTTAGAGGGCTTTTTAACTTGAACCGGCAGAATGAACGTGCCAACGGGCCTAGTCTTGAACTTGGCGGCATCTCAATCCAGAGGCGGAGAGATTGCATTTTCCCTTACGCTGAGCTGCCGAGTCACCCCAAAGACTGGAACCAAACATGGTTCTATTGTCAAGACACCTCTCCGGCTAATGAGAAGCCTCTGCCCGGCTTTCGTGCCCTGCGTCTTGGGTCCAACCATCATCTGGCGGACAAGTTAACTATTGTCGAGCGCCTGCCTCTTAACCCCACCATCCGGAAGATCAAAGCCCTTTTAGGCAACGGATTAACTAGCATTGATTTGGTCCGGGTCTGGATCACCTGGCGGATACTGCCATTAAGCCGCCGCTCCGGCTTAATGTGTACTTACACAGGCAAAAAGGAAGACCCAATGCATCATAGCCCCGAGGACTTACCAGATGATGTAATAGATGCTACAGTCCAGTCGCTATTGAAGGAGGGCACTGTAACAAGTAATACCTTCAGCTTACTTCCCTTCTGCAAGGAGAACCCAGCTCCTGCGGTAAGTTACTAATCTTCACAAATACTCTTTAACATGTTACCTTCTGGTACTTATGATTCTTTATCTTTTCCACAGGCCGATGATAATTTCTGGAAGGTCAAGTATGATCATGAGGCTGCCAAACTGGCCAGGGCGGCCAAGAAGACTGAAAGGAAAGCCGCCAGGACGGGCACCTCTAAAAAGAAGAAGTCCAGCGCCTCCGATGTGATGAAACTAGATGATTCTTCTTCGGATGAGGAAGAGGTAATCTTTTTGATTTTCTCTAACTCCTTTATTATTACTTTACTAATATTTGATCCTTTCAGGAGGATACTGGGAACAGTCAACCAGTTGGCGAAGAGGTAACTATAATTTCCTCCGACTCAGAGCCTTTGCCAACACAAAAAATCCGCAGGGTGACCCGGAAAGTAAGGTTTTCACACCCTCTAGCTTACCAAGATCCTCAATTTCTTTTGAAGCAACAACAGCTTGAAAATCGGCAGCAGACTCGGGCCAACCAGGACGTAGAGCCCTCTTTCGGCTTACCCGACGTAACCAGGAAGCGTCGGACTGAGGTTATCTCCGATTTATATATTGTTTTACCCTTGCTGGGTTTGATTCGCCAACCTCTCAATTCATCTGACTCCAACTATCAGGATACCTCCCCTTCTTCTGATGAGTCGATGCAATCAAACATGCCGGCTTTTAAAACGGCTCCCAGGTAATATAACCTTTCTTACCTTTAAGTTTTTCCATGCTTATACTTTGACGCTTATCCTTCCGCTTTGATTGAGAGCTTGCAAGTAAAGCCCAGTAAGAGGGAAAAGAAGGATAAACCATCCCGAGACCCGGTGGTCACTGAGCCGGTGCTTGACTCATCCATTCCTGACAGCTCCACTCACCAGCCACCACCTGAACCGGCTTTGGATATCCCGGTGCCAACTTCTGACCCGCCTGCAGAGGATGTTATCCACAACTTGGATGACCCGGAAACTCCTAGCCCGGCCAAGACGACTGACCCGGAGGTTGAGATTGTGAAGAGCCAATATGTTGAACCGGGCTGGCCCACTGCTCTTGCCCAATGCACTGCCAAGGAGGAGTTTGCCCAGCGCCGGAAAGCCAAACAAGATATCACTGATTATTCTCACCTAAGTATCGGTGATATCATCTCGGGCTATCTGAACCAAGTGCACAATAGTCGTGACCTGGAAATTGATATGGTGAAGCAAATACAGCATAAATCTGAGGTAAAATTTGAGCTTTTACTCTGAATCTTACTTACTGTACTAGCCCCCAAGTCTATTGCTTATGAATGAATATGATGTAGACTTAATAATCTGCTTACTATTAGTTTTAGCCGGTTTAAATTGAATATGTTTAACCCGGCGATAACATGAAACTTTGAATTTGGGTTACACATTAGCCCCCAAGTGTCAAGTATCTTTACTTGTAAAGTGCTTGAGACTTAATATGTGTGACTCGGTAAAATAGATTTTAAAAAATTCTTTAAGCATACATTAGCCCCCAAGTGCCAAGCATCTTTACTTGTAAAATGCTTGGGACTTGAATGTAATCTTACCAAGATTCTTACCATAGCCTGATGTCAAATGCAGGCCACCATAAGTCAATTTGAGGCGGAGATTGCCGATCTGAAGAGTCAGTTGAAAACCCAAGAGCTCAAAACTCAGAAAGTCAACTCCAAGTTTGAATTCAGTGTCTCTGAACAAGAGAAACTGAAGAAAAAATTTGAATCGGAGAAGAAAACTTGGGTTGATGAAAGGGCTGCACTGGTGACTCGGGCTGAAACACCAGAGGCATCTCTTGCTGCGGCAACAAATGAGCTGTCCGACTTAAAACGGCAGATATCCCAAATGGTCTCGGCCATCTTTGGTAAGTCGCTCATAAATATTGTAATCTTTCTAGAGTTACTGTAATAGTTACCTCCGGCTTACTGTTATACCTGTGAACCTACAGGCCCCAGGAGTACCAATCTGAAGGAAAATATGCTGGTCAAGCTTAAGGCGGTGTATACCTTAGTAGAGCAGCTGTACTCCGGGTCACAGCGTGCGTTGGCCGCTGTGGCCTTATCAAATACCACTCCTCGGCTCCTGCATGGCGTGTTGAGGCATCTTTCGGTGCTACCTCAACGCATTCAAGACTTAAGGCGGGCATCTGCAACAGCCGGAGCCGTGGCTGCTTTGAGTCGGGCAAGAGCATGGGTGCCAGAACTTGACCTTGCTGATCTCTCTCTTGGATATCCAAGCCTTAAGGAGGACGGCACTGCTTTTGGCGAACAAGACTTCACTGCCTGTGTTAAAGTCGTACGCCTCCTGGCGACTCTCATTGGGGATGATACTGATCTTACTAAATATTCGCCGGATTATGATAGCGAGAACCAGAGAATCCCAAACGCCCCATATGACCAAGTCAGCCTGATCCCTCCAACGCGTAAGCATACCTTTGCCCCTGAAGTGGACCCGGCCAGTTTAATAGATGATGAAGCTGAATTTGAAGCTTTGAGCGGCATTGACTGGGCCTCGTCCACCTTCCAGGACAAAACAACCGAAGGAGAGGCGGGGAAGGATAACCCGGAGTCATCAAGCCAGCCAGAGGAATGAGCCGCCAGCCGGGTTATGACTTTGCAAAGAACAATGCTTCACTTGTTTAGACTCGGGGAGTCTTGTAATAGGATAGAGAAAACTCCTCAATGTCTGTCATGCCTTATGGTACTTATTGCTTTTGTTAAGCTGCCAGCACTAAATTCCCCTTGCTTATGTTAATCATGTGTTTCCTTGATATTTTACCTTGCTCCGCTTTATCTTGCACCTAAAACAGGCAAGGTTTCCTGGACAGTTCACTGCGCCAGTGGGTTATAGAATACTGATAACCCGGACACGATCGAAAACCATATGTATAAGCTGATTCATGATTAGTTAAAACAAAATCATAACAGCATACCTGCGACCCTTCTGATAACCTCTCCGGCTCATATAAGTTTTTACCTGGCACTTTTTAGAACCTGAAGTAACCAATATAAAACCGGAAAGATCAAGAACCATCTCCTCAAGAAGGTTGCAATGATAGTTAAAATAATCATACTTGCAATGTTCACAGGCTCCTGATTCGAATACGATCAGAGAACCGTTCCAAAGGGGTTAATCTAAGATTCGGATATGAACATATAGCCCCTAGTGGCTTTGGCGATGCCGATCAAGTGGGTATCGACAGCTATGTTGTCTTTGGTTCGAATACGACCTATGTTTGAACAGGAAGCCCCCAAGTGAACATAAGAGTTGTTTAATGACGCTGATTCGAATACGATCCACATCAGACCCAAAGGGGTTAAGCTATGATTCAAATATGATCAGGAAGCCCCCAAGTGGGTTTGGCAGTATGCCGATCAAGTGGGTATCGACAGCTATGTCCTCTTTGGTTCGAATACAACCTATGTTTGAACAGGAAGCCCCCAAGTGACCATGGCTAGATTCAGATATGATCATAAGCCGGACCAAAGGGAAAGCCAGATTCAGATATGATCCGTCTCCTGTCGGCAGTGTCCATCACCTGATAAAGAAAACATGAAACATTCTTTATGGGGAAAAAGGACAGAGGTCCTGCTTTATTGCTTTATATAATATGTACATTATAAAAAGTATCTTAAGAAGTAACTTAAGTATAGTAAGGCCGGAGATGAGCTATATTCCACGGCCGGCGGGTCTCCTCCTCCGATTTAAGTGAGTCCTTGTGCTCTCGAATATCGATGAGATAATATGACCCGTTGTGCAGATTCTTGCTGACCACAAAGGGCCCTTCCCAAGGCGGGATAGCTTGTGCATGTCAGACTGATCCTGGATGAGCCGGAGCACCAAGTCGCCTTCCTGAAAGGTTCTGCTCTTAACCCGGCGGCTGTGATAGCGGCGCAGGTCTTGCTGGTAAATCGCCGAGCGGGCTATTGCCAAGTCTCGCTCCTCGTCCAATAAGTCAAGTGCATCCTGACGAGCCTTTTCGTTATCCGCTTCAACGTAAGCCGCCACACGGGGTGAATCGTGCCGGATGTCACTTGGCAGAACCGCCTCTGCTCCATAAACCATGAAGAAAGGTGTGTATCCCGTAGATCTGTTAGGCGTAGTGTTGATGCTCCATAACACGGAGGGTAACTCCTCTACCCAACAACCCGGAGTCCGCTATAAAGGCACCAAGAGCCAGGGCTTGATACCTTTCAGGATCTCTTGATTAGCTCTCTCTTCTTGACCATTGGATTGAGGATGAGCAACAGCCGAAACATCAAGCCGGATATGTTCTCTTTGACAAAACTCTTCCATGGCACCCTTAGAGAGATTAGTGCCATTATCAGTTATGATGCTACGTGGAAAACCAAAACGAAAGTCACCTTTTCATGAACTGAACCACCGTGGTTGCATCACACTTACTGACCGGCTCTGCCTCAACCCACTTAGAAAACTTGTCCACTGCCACCAGTAGATGTGTCTTTTTGTCTTTAGACCTTTTGAAAGGTCCAACCATGTCAAGCCCCCAGACCACAAACGGCCAAGTGATTGGGATCATCCTCAATTCTTGAGCCGGCACATGAGCTCGTCGTGAGAACTTTTGACACCCATCACATTTACTGACCAGATCCTCCGCATCAGCATGAGCCGTCAACCAATAGAAACCATGGCGAAAAGCCTTGGCTACGAGGGATTTTGACCCGGCATGATGGCCACAATCTCCTTCATGGATCTCACGGAGTATTTCTTGGCCTTCTGTAGGTGACATACAATGTTGAAACGCCCCCATGACGCTGAGGTGATGTAACTGCCGTTAACAATCGTCATAGATTTGGAGCGCCTGACGATTTGTCTCGCCAATGTCTCATCCTCCGGCAATTCACCCTGGGTCATATAAGCCAAGTAAGGCACCGTCCAATCCGGGATAACATGAAGAGCCGCCACCAGCTGTGCCTCCGGGTCTGGCACTGCTAATTCTTCCTCGGTAGGCACCTTGACAGAAGGGTTATGTAACACATCGAGAAAGGTACTGGGTGGCACCAGCTTACGTTGGGATCCCAACCGGCTTAAAGCATCAGCCGCCTCATTCTTCCTTCGATCAATGTGCTCCACTTGATAAGCCATGAAGTGACCAGCCACAGCATCTACCTCACGATGATAAGCCGCCATGAGGGGGTCTTTGGAATCCCACTTGCCTGACACTTGTTGAGCCACCAAATTTGAGTCGCCCAAGCATCGTACCCGGCTTAAGTTCATCTCCTTAGCCATCCGGAGACCATGGAGTAATGCCTCATATTCAGCTGCATTGTTAGTACATGAAAACGTAAGCCGGAGTACATAACAAAATTTGTCACCTCGAGGGGAAGTTAACACCACTCCAGCCCCCGAGCCTTCTAGCTGCCTGGACCCGTCAAAGTGAATAGTCCAGTATGTATTATCCGGCTTCTCCTCAGGGGCTTGCAGCTCTGTCCAATCATTGATGAAGTCCACCAAGGCCTGAGATTTAATAGCCGTCTGAGGCATGTATTTCAAGCCATGAGGCCCAAGCTCAATAGCCCACTTGGCGACTCGTCCTGTGGCCTCCCTGTTCTGAATGATGTCTCCCAAAGGGGCAGAACTTACCACAGTTATAGGGTGGCTTTGAAAGTACTGCTTCAATTTCCGGTTTGCCATGAACACCCCGTACACAAGCTTCTGCCAATGCGGGTACCTTTGCTTGGATTCAATGAGCACCTCACTGATGTAGTAAACCGGCCGTTGAACCGGATGCTCCTTACCGGCTTCCTTACGTTCCACCACGACGGCGACGCTGACGGCTCGTGAATTGGCAGCCACATATAATAGCAAAGGCTCTTTGTCAATTGGAGCCGCAAGAACCGGCAGCTTAGACAATTGTCTCTTTAAGTCTTCAAAAGCAGCATCAGCGGCCTCACTCCAAACAAAAGTGTCAGTTTTCTTCATCATCTGATACAATGGGAGGGCTTTCTCACCGAGCCGACTTATTAATCGACTGAAGGCGGCAACGCGACCCGCCAGTCGCTGAACATCATTGATGCACGCCGGTTTAGCTAGGGAGGTAATCGCCTTAATCTTCTCCGGGTTAGCTTCAATGCCTCTATTGGACACCAGAAAGCCCAAGAGCTTGCCTGCAGGAACGCCAAACACACACTTGGCCGGGTTAAGCATCATCTTGTAAACCCGGAGATTATCAAAGGTCTCCTTTAAGTCAGATATCAAGGTCTCCTTTTCTCTGGACTTCACCACAATGTCATCCACATAGGCATGGACATTATGCCCAATTTGGTCGTGCAAACAATTCTGCACACACCGCTGATAAGTCGCCTGGGCACTCTTGAGCCCAAATGGCATAGATACATAGAAGAAGGCTCCAAACGGAGTGATGAAAGCCATCTTCTCCTGGTCCTTAACTGCCATTTTAATCTGATGATAACCGGAGTAAGCATCCAAAAAGCTCAAACGCTCACAACCCACCGTAGCATCAATGATTTGATCAATACGGGGAAGAGCAAAAGGGTCAGCCGGACAAGCCTTGTTTAAGTCCATGTAGTCCACACACATCCGCCAGGTGCCGTTCTTCTTGAGGACAAGCACCGGGTTAGCCAACCACTCCGGGTGAAAAACTTCAATGATAAACCCGGCCGCTAAGAGCCGGGCGACTTCTTCCCCAATATCTTTCCGTCGTTCTTCATTAAAACAGCGAAGAAACTGCCTGACCGGCTTATACTTTGGATCAATATTAAGAGTGTGTTCAGCGAGTTCCCTCGGTACACCCGGCATGTCAGAAGGTTTCCATGCAAAGATGTCCCGGTTCTCACGGATGAACTCGATGAGCGCGCTTTCCTATTTGGGATCCAAGTTGCTGCTAATGCTGAACTATTTAGAAGAGTCACTCGGGGTAAAGTCAACAAGCTTCGTCTCAGCTGCCGATTTAAACTTCAACGCCGGGTCGTGCTCTGTAGTTGGCTTCTTCAGGGACGTCATATCCGTCGGGTCGACATTATCCTGATAAAATTTGAGCTCTTCTGCTGCGCAGGCCGACTCAGCATAAGTCGCGTCACCTTCTTCACACTCCAATGCTACCTTACGACTGCCATGTACAGTGATGGTGCCCTTGTAACCCGGCATCTTGAGCTGTAAATAAACGTAGCATGGCCGGGCCATAAACTTAGCATAAGCCGGCCGTCCAAACAGAGCGTGGTATGGACTCCAGATCTTGACCACTTCAAACGTCAACTTCTCAGCTCTGGAGTCATGTTCGTCTCCAAAGGCCACCTCCAGCTCAATTCTGCCGACTGGGTAAGCTGACTTACCATGGACAACTCCATGGAAAACAGTGTTGGATGTTCTCAGATTTTTATCAGTCAATCCCATGCGCTGAAAGGTCTCGTAGTAGAGGATGTTGATGCTACTACCCCCATCCATGAGCACCTTGGTGAACTTATACCCACCAACCTGAGGCGCCACTACCAAAGCCAACTGACCCGGGTTATCGACCCGCGGAGGATGATCCTCCCTGCTCCATATGATGGGCTGCTCTGACCACCTTAGATAACGAGGAATTGCCGGCTCAACAGAATTCACAGCCCTCTTATGAACCTTCTGGTCACGTTTGCACAAACTAGTGGTAAACACGTGATATTGTCCACCACTCAACTGCTTCGGATGGCTTTGATAACCTGACTGCTGCTGCTGTCCACCTTGACCAGATTGATGCTGATTATTACCACCTGGATGCCCCTGAAAACCGGAATTTGAGCCGCCGCCCGGGCCATGAAAACCGCCGGCCCCTGAGCCGCCGCCAGATCCATGACCGCCATCAAAGGTGTTGGAATTTTTAAACGTCTTCATGATCGCGCAATCCTTCCATAGATGCGTGGCGGGCCGCTCCCTGGTGTCGTGTCTTGGGTAGGGCTCATTGAGTAGTTGTTCCAGAGATGGGCCCGACCCGCCGGATCGAGGCGGTTTACCCTTACGTCTCGGATTGTTACCCCATACGTTGGGATTGGCCACAAACTCCGGGTTACCATCCGCCTTACGCTTATTGCCGCCTTGATTCCCCGGGTTATGCTGCTGACCCTTTCCATTGCCGTTCCTTTTTCCCTTCCCTATCTTCTCATCATCATACGCGGGATCCTTGGTACTATCAGAATCGGCGTATTTGACTAAAGCCGCCATCAGCGTACCCATATCCGTGAGGTCACGTTTAAGGCGCCCCAGTTTCTGCCTAAGCGGCTCAAAACGGCAATTTTTCTCCAGTATAAGAACTGCAGAGCCGGCGTCCATCTTATCGGAGGAATGAATTATCTCCTTGACCCGGAGCACCCAATGGGTGGTGGATTCACCTTCCTCTTGCTTGCAATCTGTCAAATCCACAATCGACATAGATTGCTTACTGGTGTCCTTAAAGTTCTGGATGAACCGGGCCTTTAACTCGCCCCATGAACTAATGGAATTGGGTGGCAAGCCCTTCAGCCAAGACCGGGCTGTTCCATCTAACATCATGGTGAAATATTTAGCCATTGCCGCGTCACTGACCTCTAGCAGCTCCATGGCCATCTCATAACTCTCGATCCATGCCCCGGGCTGTAAGTTGGCCGTGTAATTTGGTACCTTTCGAGGTCCCTTGAAGTCCTTGGGCAGACGTACATCACGCAGAGCCGGCACCAGGCAAGGGACACCGCCGATTCTAGTGGCTACTCCCGCCTCAACAGATGTCATTGGATACTCCGGATGATCGTTCTCCTGGCGTATTTGGTCCTGCGCCGGATTATAGCCCCCGGGCTGGTTACGTCGTTGGGCATTGCTTGACAAAGCTTCCGACTCCATGCGTCTGCTGTAACTCGGGCTCCGGTTCTGGCGAGGTGGTGCTACCCAGGGCTGGGGAGTTGAATGAATCCTGTCCCGGCTGTAAGAATAGGTCTCCTGCTGAGCTAGGGCTGTCTAGAGGAGCTCTCTGACCCTCCGGGTTTCCACCGCCGTCGGGTCATCACCTTCCATAGGAAGAGCCGCTAAACGTGTTGAGGCTCCGATCAAGTTCTCCATGGGGTTAGAAAAGTGACCCGGTGGAATCGGCACATAACGTGGCGGTGGCATGCTCACGTGAGGCGGCACCATATCCCGAGGCTGAGCCGGTCCTCCTGTTCCGGTTGTCATAAGCTGATCAGCATTGGGCGGGTTACTAGGGCCGGCTCTTGGTGTAGCAAAGAGAACCCGGGGGTCATAATTCAGAGGTAAACGATACTGCGTTTTCTGATGTCTTCTCCTCATTACCTCATTGGATGCGTTTAAGCTCATCGTGAGCTGGTAAGCTTCTGACTGCAAGCGCTGTGCCCGGGCGTCGAGAGTCGCCCGCTCTGTAGCCAGTCTAGTATCCTCAGCTGCCAAGGCCTCCTTGGCCTGAGCTATCTCCTCACGCACTTGTGCTACTGCTGCGTCATGCTCATCTTTGTCTGTAGGAATAACCGTGGCGGTTAACAGAGCCGTAAGCTTGTCCATAAGATCTATCAGCACCTGAGCCGGTGGGCGCACGGGGCCGCCTGCCCCGGCTACTCCTGATCCGGACGTGATCGCTGCGGCTGCTGTAGAGTTTGAACCGGGCTGGGTTCCAGCCATAAAGATTCCGGCCCATCTTGGTGGCTCATCGGGGTCCGGAATACTGATGCCTTCAGAACAGCCCCCGAGAGCGCCGTCTTGTACCTGATACAATGAATCTATTGAGCCGGCGGACGAATCACTGTCTGATAGGACAGCCGTCTCACCCCCATCTTCAGATCCAGAAAATTCCTCTTCGTGGACGCAGCCCACGAAGGCACGCCTCATGACCGGCTGAGTCCGGGTCTGTCACATCCTAGTTAGCCATGCATTAGAGTGTTGCATCATGTCTACTTTTCCATCAGAAACTTGAAATGGGGATGACAGAACCCCCAGTCCCCTCTGAAACCAACTAGGGTTTACTAAAAAAACTTTTCAATGAACCTGAAATGCCCTTCTAAAATGCCCATCATTTTTGTCTTGGTTCAGAACCTCTGCCAAAAGTGGTGCACATTTTCCTAGGCCATCTTAGGGTTTTTGAATTAAATCATAAATATTTGAATTTGGGCATTTAAAATTATATAAAATATTTAAATGCTCAAATATCTCCAAACTAAAATGTTTCATGTTGGAAATAATCCAACTATGGACCAGGAGTAATTTGGTGATTTTAGGAGTTGCCTAAGTATTTTATTTAATTCAACAAAGTTGCAGAAGTATTAAAAAGAATAGAAACAGAAAGAAAAAGGGAAAACTTACCTGGCGCCACCACAGGCCCACCAGCCAGCCCACCTGGCCGGCCCAGCCCGGCCACCGCTCCAGCGAGCTGCTTGGCTTGCCAGGCAGGCAGCCAAGGTGCTCGGCGGCGGCACCGCAGCTCGCCACACAGCTGCACGCCGCCCTGCCTCCCCCTCTCGCCGCCCTGATGGCCTGGACGAGCTCCACATCGCGCCCCGACCCTCCTGGACACCTCCATTCACCCCCAGTTCCTCTCCCTCGCGCTCCCACGCCATGGCCGACGCCACCGTCGCCGCACCGCCGTCGTAGCCGTGCTCCCCGTCGTCTCCACGCTGCGCCACCCTGTCCAGAAGCTCCGCCGTCCTCTACTTCATCGAGCTAGCCGAGCCCCGTGTGCTCGTGCGGCCCGAGACCACCGCACCGACCTCGTCCGAGCTCACCGTCGCCGGAGATCCCCTTCAACGCCGTCGCCGCCTCAGCTCGTCCCTGACCTCGCCGGTGGCCTCTATGGGAGCGCTGTGAGCCTAGCTACTCCTCCGACCCTCTCTCTCTCATTCCTGAGCCGTGTAGCCACCGCACGAGGATCACACGCCCGCACCGCCGCGGATCTCGTCGCCGACGTGCTTCCGGCCACACCCCGGCCACAAGATGGTGTCCATCTTACTCACCGAGTCCCGCAGCACCTAGCTAGCCACTCCACGAGCCTCACCGACCCCTCTAGCGCCAAGTTCATCTTCGACCGAACCCCGGTGGCCGCCAAAGTCGTCGCCGGCGCCAACTCCGGCCACCCCGACCCCAACGGACTACGCCAAGAGCTGCGGTTTGACCTCAGCTCCACTCCGGTGGTCTCCGCGGCCCATTTGGTGGCCGAAATGGCCAAAACCACTCCCGCCGCCGCGTCGGGCTCGCCGGCGGCTAAACGCCGGCGTCGCTGGCTTTGACCTTGACCACGGGTGGGCCCTGGTTGACTCCCCTGAGACAATGACAGGTGGGGCCCAGCCCTGTTAATTAAACATGATTAGTTTTAATTAAATTTTAATTAAAATAATCACCCTGACATGCGGGACCCACTGTCAGGTTTGACCCAGACCTGTTCCGTTGACCTGCTGACGTCACACTGACGTCAGCCTGACGCAGTAATTGATTTTCTGGATTTAATTTAAATCAGGAAATTCTAGAATATAATTTAAACTTCAAAAATTCATAACTTTTATTCTGTAACTCCAAATTGGACAAATTATATATGAAAAATGATCAAAAAAATCCAATCTATCCATCTGTACTATTTTCATGCATGATCAAACAAGTTAAATTGATGTTTTAAGCAGAACAAGGAAAAGCACTTTAAAAGGCCATGTTTGAGTTTGAAATTTGAATCTTTGATTCAAATTTGTTCAAACCCTTCTGGTTTTAGTTGCATTAGCCCAACACACTCATATTGCCATGTTTCATGCATGCATCATATTGTTGCACATTGTTTGGTGATGTTTGTGTATCGATGTTCCTTGCGGCAGGTTCTGCCTCCGAGGAGTACCGTGATTACCCTAACGAAGAACCGTATCAGTGCATCGAACCATCAGGCAAGCAACCAACCATTTGATCATATCGATACAATCCCATGTTCTCGCTCCTGCTCTCTTTTACTGCATTAAGACAACGCGTTTCAAACTGCTGTGTGCTACGGTAGTTGAACCCATTTCCTCTGCATGACCTGTCATTGCCACAGTAACTAGATGAAACCCACTAGCATGTGTAGGAGTTGATTGAGCCATATGTATGTGTTGTTCCTACCTTGCTATGCCTGCTATGCTTAGAGTTGTGTCAGGTCTGGTTCATCTGGGTGATGGGCTAGAGTGAAATGATTATGTCGGTAATAAGAGTGGTGCGGTGAACACGATTGGTAAAGGTATCGATGAGAGGCCATGTAGGAGTACATGGTGGGTTGTTTCATTGAAGCCGACCTTAAGCACTGAGATCTGTATGTGTGATTTAAGATACAGCTACTACCATGCATTGGGCCCTGAAATATGACCCCGCTCGACTTCTTATTCACCCTAGCTCTCTGTCCAGGAGTTGCAAGTAGTTTCTGGTGTTTGTAGCCTACTGGAGGCCGTGGACAGCGCTGACTGTAGGGGTGGGCTGTGATGCGGTAGGTACGTGGCACGGTGTACCGAATACCCGTTAGGTATCTCGGGAACCCTGTTCACATCGTTCGGGGCCGTATGGGAAACCTCGGCCGGACTCCCTGCGGATGGAACCTGAATAGGCGATAAACCTGGACTAGAGGCTTAAGTGTTTAGGTAGGTCGTGGTCTACACCCACGTCGGCTTTCGCTTGAAGTCTGCCGAGCACATATCGTGTGCAGACGCTAAGTGGTGGAAACATGTATGAAGAAGTACACCCCTGCAGGGTTATCATGATCTATTCGAATAGCCGCGTCCGCGGTAAAGGACTACTTGGTTGCCTATACAGTTCATAGACAAGTAAATGGAAACTGCTAAAAGCCTCAAGATAAGTGTGAGTGCCGAGGATGACTCTTCCGTAGGAAGACGGAGGCGGATCCTCGGTAGTGTATTGAAGTGGTGAGTAGTGGACTCGTGTGCGCAAAACCATTTCAAGTTGGAGTATCGTAGGATAGTCTAGCCAAGAGTCAAAGCTGGCTTGCTGCAATAACTCCACCAACCCTTCTTGATAATATGCATGTATGTAGGATCTGATGTAAGTCTTGCTGAGTACCTTTGTACTCATGTTGCTATAATCTACATTTTTACAGAAGACGCTGCAACCCCTTCTGATGGGTTCTATGTAGACGTTGACATCAACGAGTAGGCTAAAGACCCAGGTGGTGACCCTGAGCTTGTGAAGGACCATGTAGTATAGCTAGGCTTTCCAAGCCTCTTTTATTTTACTAGTTGTCTGTACTCAGACAAGTTACTTCCGCTGCTGGTTTGTATGACTGTATGACTTGTATGTTGGGTCGTGAGACCCGTACCTTTGTGTATGTTATGTATGGCTCCCTGAGCCTTAAATAAAGTACTTGTGTCGTAGAGTCATGTTGTGATGCTTCGTTGTATTTGCACATATCGAGCATATTGTGTGTATGATTGAAGTGCTTGGTATGTGTGGGATCTGACTATCTAGTTGTTTATCTTTAGTAGCCTCTCTTACCGGGAAATGTCTCCTAGTGTTACCGCTGAGCCATGGTAGCTTGCTACTGCTCTGGAACACTTAGGCTGGCCGGCATTGTCCTTCTTCGTTCCTGTGTCTGTCCCTTCGGGGAAATGTCACGCTTTGAGTACCGGAGTCCTGTTAGCCCGCTACAGCCCGGTTTACCGGAGTCCTGCTAGCCCAGTGCTACAGCCCGGACCCACTTGCTGATGACCGACACGTTCGAAGCTGGGTCATGGATGCCTGTCCCTGTAAGTCTGTGCCACTTTGGGTTTACGACTAGTCATGTCAGCCCGGGCTCTTTATCATATGGATGCTAGCGACACTATCATATACGTGAGCCAAAAGGCGCAAACGGTCCCGGGCAAAGGTAAGGCGACACCCGTGGGGATACCGTGCGTGCGGCCGCAAAGTGATATGAGGTGTTACCGGCTAGATCGATGTGACATCGAGTCGGGGTCCTGACAGCGTTGGCATCAGAGCCGGACTGCCTGTAGGTTCTCCAAGCCAAACTGGTCGATGTTGAGTCTAGAAATTCTTTAGTTATATGTAGGGGAATTGTTTGTGGGTTGGAACGTAAGGCTCTTTTTACTCCTTTATCTTATGACATTCTGATCTGAGTCAGTCCATTCTTCCACCGGGGGTTAAGGAATTAGGATCTATACTCTCTATCAGGATCACGAGTTACTAATCAGTAGTACCTTATAAGTTTGATGGATACAGGCCTAGTTCAGTTCTACTACCACATTATGTTGTTAGAATGGTTTCAGAACTTTGATATGATGATGTTGAGTGTGTACGAAATCCTTTGTCAAATGTCTCAAAATCCTTCTTGAGCATTTACAGCTGTTATGCTGCCGAAATTTTGCTAGAAATTCTAATGCCTTTGCATTATGATTGTGCTTTCAGATGGCCACTCGCGACCTCAATCAAGTGGTTCGCCTGACTCGATGCCTAGATGTACCCGGCCATACTGCCAAGTTGGTCAGGGTAATGACTGAGGCTGGATACCGCTGGTATCCCGAGTACACGGTCGAAGAGCAATTCCGAGACTTTAATCAAAGCCAGTATCTCTGCACTGTCAGGATATTTCCATCTTATCCTGGATCCACCGAGCCTCTTCACTGCTCCTATGGACTCGGGGTTACTATTGAGATGGCTGTGCAGGACGTCGCCTACTCTATGATGACCATTATGCGAGTCAGATCTGGTTTATTTCGGGACTCTGATTTCCGGTATATGCCAGGATCACTTCCGGGAGCACAAGGGTATCTCCAGGCTATCTATGTTGACCCCACCCAGGAGGATTCACGGACTCGCACTACTGCTGAGATGCTCGAGGATAAGGACCGTGAAAATCGGGCCTTAAGGTTAGAGCTCTTCAATACCCGTGCTGACCACTGGGCCACTTTGACTCGGTTCACACCGGCGGTGCAAGCTGGATATTCAGATATGCGCGATCTCTATCCTGTGAGATCTGCTCTGCCAGACGTGATGGTTTGGCGTGATGTAGGAGGCATCACCCCACCTCGCGGTCCCCGCAGGCCACCGTCTATTGGTCCAAGACCTCATCCTAGCCCCTATGGTCCACAAGCTCCGCGAGATCGTCTGTTTCCGGATGATCATGTTGAGCTTCCAAGCTATGGAGGTGACTTCTACGAGGACTACTACGGATCGGTCTGAGTTAGTGGTAGTATCTCTAGTTCGCACTAGCTGTGTCGTCTATCGTCCCGCGTGACTCGTGGGATATGACCTAGTTTGTACTCTTTCCAGAGGAGTAGAAAAATAATGTATAGGAGCTTGGAATGCCTCCGATGAGATGTAATCCTCTTTCACCGTAATAGTACTTTGTTTGGTCTTGTACTAAACCCTGTATGGTGTGTATGACGATGGAATAAAGAAGCAGTTTCTGTTTTTACCATGTCATACGGATGATCATCTTGCATTTCGAGTTATTCCTTACATTCTGTATCCTATGTCGGAATTTTATCATTCTGACTAAATCATTGTCTTGTTTACCTAGGATGGTCAACACGCGCGCTAACCCTGCTTCTCAAGAGCAGGCCGAAGGCAGTGAAGCCAGGGATGCAAATCTGCCTCATCCTCCTTCACTAGCCGAGGTTATGCTGGAAGCTGAGAGAAACAAGCGGGAGACCAACCGTTTGTTAGAGCGTATTGAACAGAACACAGCACACCATCAGAGGACTAACGTGGTGTCACTCAGTGATTTTATCAAATTGCATCCACCCACGTTCCACCACTCCGTCGAGCCTCTCGACGCTGATGACTGGCTTCGCAGTATCTCTCACAAGCTGCGTTCCGCGCTAGTAGCTGAGGCTGACAAGGTCACCTTTGCTGCATATCATCTTGAAGGCCCCGCCAGTCTATGGTGGGAGAATTATGGAGCTATGCGCCCGGCGGGCCATGTCACTACTTGGGCTGAGTTCAGTGAGGCTTTCCGTGAACATCACATTCCGGAGGGTCTCATGGACCGTAAACGTGAAGAATTTTGCAGTTTCACCCAAGGCCGACTTTCTGTGGATGCCTATAGCAGGGAGTTTGGTAATCTCGCACGATATGCAACTGAGGAAGTGTCTACTGACGCCAAGAAGCAAGCAAGGTTCCATAAGGGCCTTAGTCCTGAGCTTCGCCGTGACCTTCGTCTGCATGAGTGCACATCTTTTCAGAAACTTGTCAACAAAGCCATCAGTGCTGAAACTGGTCAGACTGACTATGACGCAACATGCAAGCATGGCCGTGACATGGGTTCCTCATCCGGTGCTGGTCCTCAGAAGCGCCGCGTGTGGGTACCCAACACCGCCTTGCCACCCAGGTTCACACCGAGGCCATCTTTCCAGGCGCCTCGCCCTGTTCAACAGTCTGCACCGGCCAAGCCCTATGGGGGTCCAACTAACAATGCTCCTCCACGTACCAGTTCCGTGACCTGTTTCAAGTGTGGGGAATCTGGTCACTATATGCGTGAGTGTCCCCAGACCAACCCCAACCAGTCTGCTAAAGCTGTTGGCCGTGGCAAGCCGACAGGAAAAATATTCCACGCCAAGCCGGTCACCGCTTCACGTGGCCATGTCAACTGTATCTCTGCCGAAGAAGCTCAAGAGGATCCCAACGTCGTTCTCGGTACGCTTCTTGTTAATTGCCACCCGGCATCTGTTCTTTTCGATACAGGAGCCTCTCATTCTTTTATATCTGAAAACTATGCTCGCTTGCATAACGTCGCATTCGGTGATATGCCAACCTCCATGGTAATTCAAACTCCGGGATCCAAGTGGCAAACTTCTAGAGTAAGCCATGGAAATGAAATCCAAGTCGATAGACTTGTTTTCCTCGCGTCTTTGATAGCCCTTAAATCTTCAGATATTAATATCATTCTGGGTATGGACTGGATGTCAGCTCATCAAGCCAAAATTGATTGCTTCTCTAGGACTGTTCAACTCACCCATCCTTCGGGGAAGATAGTCAATGTCTTGACCCGAATAGCCAAGCGACAATTATATTCTCTTAACGCCAGCCCTTTGCCAGACCTTGAGGACGTGCCGGTAGTCCGTGACTTCCCGGATGTCTTTCCAGAGGAATTGCCAGGTGTTCCACCTGACAGGGATGTTGAGTTCGTAATAGACCTCATCCCAGGAACCGTTTCGATTGCTAGAAGACCTTATAAGATGGCACCACTAGAACTAGCCGAGCTTAAGAAACAACTCGATGAGTCCTTGAAAAAGGGTTTCATCCGACCTAGCTCATCTCCGTGGGCTTGCCCCGTCCTATTCGTCAAGAAGAAGGATGGTACGGACCGGATGGTTGTAGATTACCGACCTGTCAATTTGGTCACAATCAAGAACAAATATCCGCTTCCCAGGATCAACGACCTGTATGATCAGCTCGCTGGATCCTCAGTCTTTTCCAAGATGGATTTGAGGTTGGGCTACCATCAAATCAAAATCAGAAACGGGGACATTCCTAAGACGGCCTTTGTTACTCGTTATGGCCAATACGAGTACACCGTCATGTCCTTCGGTTTAACCAACGCTCCAGCCACCTTTTCTCGGTTAATGAACTCAATCTTCATGGAGTATTTGGATAAATTCGTCGTGGTTTACCTCGATGATATACTCATCTACTCCAAGAACGAGGAAGAACATGCCGAACATCTAAGGCTAGTGTTGAAGAAA
The DNA here is from genome assembly GCF_018294505.1 of Triticum aestivum. Taxonomy (NCBI): domain Eukaryota; kingdom Viridiplantae; phylum Streptophyta; class Magnoliopsida; order Poales; family Poaceae; genus Triticum; species Triticum aestivum. The sequence goes on along the minus strand of NC_057813.1, from coordinate 220,270,053 downwards.
CTTCGAGAGCATCGCCTTTATGCCAAATTTTCTAAATGTGAATTCTGGTTGTCAGAAGTGACCTATCTGGGTCATGTAATATCTGGTAAAGGTATTGCTGTTAACCCTGAGCGAGTTCAAGCCGTCCTTAATTGGACTCCACCTGAATCGGTCAAGCAAGTTCGGAGTTTTCTGGGCTTAGCGAGCTATTGCCGTCGCTTTGTCGACAACTTCTCCAAGGTTGCCAAACCTCTAACCGAACTCCTCAAGAAAGATAAGAAGTTCGAATGGACTCCACAATGTGAGCACAGCTTTCAGGAACTGAAAAGACGCCCGACCTCTGCTCCCGTACTGGTATCGCCAGACTTCTCCAAGGACTTTGTTATCTACTGCGACGCCTCGCGACAAGGACTAGGTTGCATTCTCATGCAAGATCGACACGTAATTGCTTACGCTTCACGGCAATTGCACCCACATGAGGAGAATTATCCTACTCATGATCTAGAGCTTGCAGCCGTAGTCTATGCACTTAAGACTTGGCGACATTACCTCCTCGGTAATCGTTGCGAGATATTCACTGATCACCAAAGCCTGAAGTACATTTTCACCCAACCAGATCTGAATCTCAGGCAAAGACGTTGGGTTGAGTTGATCACAGACTTCGACCTAGGAATAACTTACACCCCAGGGAAAGCCAACGTCATGGCTGATGCGCTAAGTCGTAAATCTTATTGTAACAACCTGATGTTACAACAAAGTCAACCGCTTCTCCATGAGGAATTTCGGAAGCTTAACCTTCACATTGTTCCTCAAGGTTTTCTTTCCACCTTGGTAGCAAAACCTACTCTTACGGATCAAATCATTGCTGCCCAAAAGCGAGATAAGGGAATATCTAAAATCAAAGAGAACATTGCTAGCGGAGGTGCTAGTTGTTTCTCCACAAATGATCATGGTGTTGTGTACTTTGAGAACCATCTAGTGGTTCCCAAGAACCAGCATCTACGGCAGTTGATCCTTAAGGAGGCTCATGAATCTCCTCTCACCATTCATCCCGGTACTACTAAGATGTATCAGGACCTATGCCAGAGGTTCTGGTGGACTAGGATGAAGAGAGAAATTGCTCAGTATATTGCTAATTGCGACGTCTGTCGTCGTGTAAAAGCAGAGCATCAACGGCCTGCTGGTACCCTTCAACCCTTAGCTATTCCTGAATGGAAATGGGATAAAATTGGTATGGATTTCATTACCGGTTTTCCCAGGACCAAGAGAGGGAATAATGCTATTTTCGTCGTTGTCGATCGTCTTTCCAAAGTAGCCCATTTCCTACCGGTTCGTGAGAGTATAACCGCTAGTCAGCTGGCCGACTTATACATCTCCCGTATAGTGTCTCTCCATGGTGTTCCTTTGGAAATTAACTCGGATCGAGGAAGTCTTTTCACCTCTCGATTTTGGGAAAGTTTCCAAAATGCTATGGGAACCCGTCTCTCCTTCAGCACCGCTTTCCACCCTCAGTCGAGTGGTCAAGTGGAACGCGTCAACCAAATTCTAGAAGACATGCTTCGAGCCTCTGTTATCTCATTCGGGATGGACTGGGAGAAGTGCCTTCCATTTGCCGAATTCTCTTACAACAACAGCTATCAATCTAGCTTGGGTAAAGCCCCTTTTGAAGTTCTCTCTGGATGACGGTGTCGAACACCCCTTAACTGGTCAGAGACCGGGGAAAGACAATTCTTTGGCCCGGATATGATTCAGGAAGCAGAAGAACAAGTTCGCATCGTTCGTGAAAAGTTGAAAACAGCCCAATCTCGTCAAAAGAGTCAATATGACCGAAAACATAAGGCTATGACTTTCGAGATTGACGAGAAGGCTTATCTTCGGGTCACCCCTCTGAAGGGAACCCATCGTTTCGGTATCAAAGGCAAATTGGCTCCTCGTTACATTGGACCTTTTCGCATTCTCGCCAAACGAGGAGAAGTTGCCTACCAGTTGGAACTACCTCCGCATCTCTCCAGAGTCCACGATGTCTTCCACGTTTCTCAACTCAGGCGTTGCTTCTCGGATCCTATCCGTGAAGTGGACCACGAAACGCTTGATCTCCAAGATAATCTTACATATCGAGAGTACCCCATTCGTATCCTCGATCAGGCCGAACGTACCACCCGACGTCATAATATCAAGTTTCTCAAAGTTCAATGGTCGCACCATTCTGAGGATGAAGCAACTTCGGAAAGGGAGGATCGTCTTCGACTTGAGTATCCCGCCTTCTTCCCGGAGGAACCCAAATCTCGGGACGAGATTCTTTTGAGTGGGGGTGAGTTGTCACATCCTAGTTAGCCATGCATTAGAGTGTTGCATCATGTCTACTTTTCCATCAGAAACTTGAAATGGGGATGACAGAACCCCCAGTCCCCTCTGAAACCAACTAGGGTTTACTAAAAAAACTTTTCAATGAACCTGAAATGCCCTTCTAAAATGCCCATCATTTTTGTCTTGGTTCAGAACCTCTGCCAAAAGTGGTGCACATTTTCCTAGGCCATCTTAGGGTTTTTGAATTAAATCATAAATATTTGAATTTGGGCATTTAAAATTATATAAAATATTTAAATGCTCAAATATCTCCAAACTAAAATGTTTCATGTTGGAAATAATCCAACTATGGACCAGGAGTAATTTGGTGATTTTAGGAGTTGCCTAAGTATTTTATTTAATTCAACAAAGTTGCAGAAGTATTAAAAAGAACAGAAACAGAAAGAAAAAGGGAAAACTTACCTGGCGCCACCACAGGCCCACCAGCCAGCCCACCTGGCCGGCCCAGCCCGGCCACCGCTCCAGCGAGCTGCTTGGCTTGCCAGGCAGGCAGCCAAGGTGCTCGGCGGCGGCACCGCAGCTTGCCACGCAGCTGCACGCCGCCCTGCCTCCCCCTCTCGCCGCCCTGATGGCCTGGACGAGCTCCACGTCGCGCCCCGACCCTCCTGGACACCTCCATTCGCCCCCAGTTCCTCTCCCTCGCGCTCCCACGCCATGGCCGACGCCACCGTCGCTGCACCGCCGTCGTAGCCGTGCTCCCCGTCGTCTCCACGCCGCGCCACCTTGTCCAGAAGCTCCGCCGTCCTCTACTTCATCGAGCTAGCCGAGCCCCGTGTGCTCGTGCGGCCCGAGACCACCGCACCGACCTCGTCCGAGCTCACCGTCGCCGGAGATCCCCTTCAACGCCGTCGCCGCCTCAGCTTGTCCCCGACCTCGCCGGTGGCCTCTACGGGAGCGCTGTGAGCCTAGCTACTCCTCCGACCCTCTCTCTCTCATTCCTGAGCCGTGTAGCCACCGCACGAGGATCACACGCCCGCACCGCCGCGGATCTCGTCGCCGACGTGCTTCCGGCCACACCCCGGCCACAAGATGGTGTCCATCTTACTCACCGAGTCCCGCGGCACCTAGCTAGCCACTCCACGAGCCTCACCGACCCCTCTAGCGCCAAGTTCATCTTCGACCGAACCCCGGTGGCCGCCAAAGTCGTCGCCGGCGCCAACTCCGGCCACCCCGACCCCAACGGACTCCGCCAAGAGCTGCGGTTTGACCTCAGCTCCACTCCGGTGGTCTCCGCGGCCCATTTGGTGGCCGAAATGGCCAAAACCACTCCCGCCGCCGCGTCGGGCTCGCCGGCGGCTAAACGCCGGCGTCGCTGGCTTTGACCTTGACCACGGGTGGGCCCTGGTTGACTCCCCTGAGACAATGACAGGTGGGGCCCAGCCCTGTTAATTAAACAGGATTAGTTTTAATTAAATTTTAATTAAAATAATCACCCTGACATGCGGGACCCACTGTCAGGTTTGACCCAGACCTGTTCCGTTGACCTGCTGACGTCACACTGACGTCAGGCTGACACAGTAATTGATTTTCTGGATTTAATTTAAATCAGGAAATTCCAGAATATAATTTAAACTTCAAAAATTCATAACTTTTATTCTGTAACTCCAAATTGGACAAATTATATATGAAAAATGATCAGAAAAATCCAATCTATCCATCTGTACTATTTTCATGCATGATCAAACAAGTTAAATTGATGTTTTAAGCAGAACAAGGAAAAGCACTTTAAAAGGCCATGTTTGAGTTTGAAATTTGAATCTTTGATTCAAATTTGTTCAAACCCTTCTGGTTTTAGTTGCATTAGCCCAACACACTCATATTGCCATGTTTCATGCATGCATCATATTGTTGCACATTGTTTGGTGATGTTTGTGTATCGATGTTCCTTGCGGCAGGTTCTGCCTCCGAGGAGTACCGTGATTACCCTAACGAAGAACCGTATCAGTGCATCGAACCATCAGGCAAGCAACCAACCATTTGATCATATCGATACAATCCCATGTTCTCGCTCCTGCTCTCTTTTACTGCATTAAGACAACGCGTTTCAAACTGCTGTGTGCTACGGTAGTTGAACCCATTTCCTCTGCATGACCTGTCATTGCCACAGTAACTAGATGAAACCCACTAGCATGTGTAGGAGTTGATTGAGCCATATGTATGTGTTGTTCCTACCTTGCTATGCCTGCTATGCTTAGAGTTGTGTCAGGTCTGGTTCATCTGGGTGATGGCTAGAGTGAAATGATTATGTCGGAAATGAGAGTGGTGTGGTGAACACGATTTGGTAAAGGTATCGATGAGAGGCCATGTAGGAGTACATGGTGGGTTGTTTCATTGAAGCCGACCTTAAGCACTGAGATCTGTATGTGTGATTTAAGATACAACTACTACCATGCATTGGGCCCTGAAATATGACCCCGCTCGACTTCTTATTCACCCTAGCTCTCTGTCCAGGAGTTGCAAGTAGTTTCTGGTGTTTGTAGCCTACTGGAGGCCGTGGACAGCGCTGACCGTAGGGGTGGGCTGTGATGCGGTAGGTACGTGGCACGGTGTACCGAATACCCGTTAGGTATCTCGGGAACCCTGTTCACATCGTTCGGGGCCGTATGGGAAACCTCGGCCGGACTCCCTGCGGATGGAACCTGAATAGGCGATAAACCTGGACTAGAGGCTTAAGTGTTTAGGTAGGTTGTGGTCTACACCCACGTCGGCTTTCGCTTGAAGTCTGCCGAGCACATATCGTGTGCAGACGCTAAGTGGTGGAAACATGTATGAAGAAGTACACCCCTGCAGGGTTATCATGATCTATTCGAATAGCCGCGTCCGCGGTAAAGGACTACTTGGTTGCCTATACAGTTCATAGACAAGTAAATGGAAACTGCTAAAAGCCTCAAGATAAGTGTGAGTGCTGAGGATGGCTCTTCCGTAGGAAGACGGAGGCGGATCCTCGGTAGTGTATTGAAGTGGTGAGTAGTGGACTCGTGTGCGCAAAACCATTTCAAGTTGGAGTATCGTAGGATAGTCTAGCCAAGAGTCAAAGCTGGCTTGCTGCAATAACTCCACCAACCCTTCTTGATAATATGCATGTATGTAGGATCTGATGTAAGTCTTGCTGAGTACCTTTGTACTCATGTTGCTATAATCTACATTTTTACAGAAGACGCTGCAACCCCTTCTGATGGGTTCTATGTAGACGTTGACATCAACGAGTAGGCTAAAGACCCAGGTGGTGACCCTGAGCTTGTGAAGGACCACGTAGTATAGCTAGGCTTTCCAAGCCTCTTTTATTTTACTAGTTGTCTGTACTCAGACAAGTTACTTCCGCTGCTGGTTTGTATGACTGTATGACTTGTATGTTGGGTCGTGAGACCGTACCTTTGTGTATGATATGTATGGCTCCCTGAGCCTTAAATAAAGTACTTGTGTCGTAGAGTCATGTTGTGATGCTTCGTTGTATTTGCACATATCGAGCATATTGTGTGTATGATTGAAATGCTTGGTATGTGTGGGATCTGACTATCTAGTTGTTTATCTTTAGTAGCCTCTCTTACCGGGAAATGTCTCCTAGTGTTACTGCTGAGCCATGGTAGCTTGCTACTGCTCTGGAACACTTAGGCTGGCCGGCATGTGTCCTTCTTCGTTCCTGTGTCTGTCCCTTCGGGGAAATGTCACGCTTTGAGTACCGGAGTCCTGTTAGCCCGCTACAGCCCGGTTTACCGGAGTCCTGCTAGCCCAGTGCTACAGCCCGGACCCACTTGCTGATGACCGACACGTTCGAAGCTGGGTCATGGATGCCTGTCCCTGTAAGTCTGTGCCACTTTGGGTTTACGACTAGTCATGTCAGCCCGGGCTCTTTATCATATGGATGCTAGCAACACTATCATATACGTGAGCCAAAAGGCGCAAACGGTCCCGGGCAAAGGTAAGGTGACACCCGTGGGGATACCGTGCGTGAGGCCGCAAAGTGATATGAGGTGTTACCGGCTAGATCGATGTGACATCGAGTCGGGGTCCTGACAGGGTCTTCCTCGCACGCTGAGCCGTGTCGATGAGGTCGGTGCAGTTGTCCGGCTCAGGGCCCGGCTCATCGATCCGGCCGATGAAGACATGGATTCCGCCGAAGGGGACCCGGTATCCGTACTCAATTGAGCCGGCGTCGGGACCGCAACCTTCGTCATCGATGTAGATCTTGCCGCGATGACTCTTGGTCATCCGGCCCACTACGTACCCCTTGAGCCCTTCGAAGTTGCCCTTCAAGAACTCAAATCCACTGTGCACTGGCCCCACGGTGGGCGCCAACTGTCGTGGAATAGTCACATCAGATGTCCTCGTGAAAGGACTTAGTTGTGGAGCCATCGCAACTAGGAAGCTTGAAGGGGTTAAATCGGGACAAGGGACACGAGAGGGTTTATACTAGTTCGTCCCCTTACGATGAAGGTAAGGCCTACGTCTAGTTGGGTTGGTATTGATGTTTTGATGACCAGGGAGCGAGATACGCTATGCCCGGCTCTTGATGAGTTGTTTCTTACCCTAAGCCGCCAGCAGGTTGTCCCCTTATATACACGGGTTGACGCCCTGTGGCTTACAGAGTCCCGGCCGGCTTATAAACAGTGTCCGGCTCGGTGACTAGTTAAATCTACCTTATGTTACAAGGCAAGCCATCATGGCAGTTTAATATAACGGGCCGCCTGTGGGCCTTGGACCCTTTATAAACCGCCATAGTCACACTTGGTCTTGGGCTTCCTTTGATGAGTCCTCTTTGCATAACCTGGCCCCTCCTGGGCGGCTTACACAAATAGTCATATCCCCAACAGGACCCGTAGGTCTGTGGTAAACTACTCATGCATCATCAGAAGGGCAATAGGGTTGATGTGGAGGCCCTCCGACACTGGGCTCTGGGTTAATAGGTTAGTCCCAAAAATAATATAAAATAGCATATTAATGCATATAAAACATCCAACAGAGATAATATAATAGCATGGAACAATAAAAAATTATAGACATGTTGGAGACGTATCACTCCTCCTCGACTCAGGGCGCCGGCCCATCGAACGGCGGCTAAGTAGCGGCGGATTTTGTGGCTAGGTCAACATGCTTCCGGACAATAGCGTCCAAAGATTCCAGCCGGTGGAAGAAGGCCAACATCTTCCTGTCCTTACTAGCCTTGTAGTGGCTTATGCAGACGATTTCCTCGTAGACGTGGATGTGCGGGTCAACGGTTTCTTGCATAATGAGGCGCTGCGCGGCGAGCATGGCCTCAAGGTGCACATTCTTCATCGCGACCTCCGGCAGCTGCAGGGCCACCAGTGCTTCAAAGAGTTCATCACCTTGGAGGCCAATGAGGGTGGCAGGCAATGAGGAGCCGGGCACGCGGGCTGGAGGAGTACGACAAGGTCGTCTTCGCGCTTCTTGACAGCGGTGAACTTGCGGATGGAGCGAACCATCATCTCGCCCATGCAAGAGGCGAAGCCGGCATCGACGAGGGCTATGACGCCGGCGGTCACTAGCACCGTCTAGAAATGCTGCGCGGTTCAGGGCCGTAGGCCGGCGTCTTGGATGATCTAGCACAACCGACTATCGCTCGCGTCCATCGACACCATGAGTAGGGCTGCAAGAAAAGCTCAAGGCTCGTGAGCCGCTCAAGATCGACTCATTTTTTGACTTGACTCGAGATCGACTCGAAAAGAAACGAGCTGAGTTTGAACACTTTATGTAGCTCGATCGAGAAACGAGACGATCTTGAGCCAATGTTGGCTCGCTCGATTTTAGCTCGATAGCTCGACAGAATATCATTATGTTAAATGATCATGCCATATATTAAATGAAAATAAGATAATTTATTACCATATATGTTGTCCATAAATTTTCTCCATTTTGTTTACCAATGAACATGGAAACTTAATTAAGTGCAGGCAAGATTTAGGCCTAATTATGGCACGTGATCAACTATGGGTTAAATATCCTATATTTTTGGCAAAGGTTCCCAACATATTCACCTTATTTTTTTGTTTTTCATCCATAGATTTATAATTTTTACCATCTCATTCATCTCAAAGCTAGCTCGAGACCGATTCGAGATCGTTACAAGCTAAGCGCGAGTCATGTTCTATAGCTCGGTCACGAGTTTCACACAGTTTGAGCTCGCTCAAATTTTAATATGAGTTGAGCTGAGCCAACTCCAACCCGCTCGAGCTCGACTCATTTGCAGCCCTAACCATGAGTACTTGTGGCTTCTGTTCACTTGGTCTTGGTCTTGGATTGGATTGAGCAGTGTTGCGTAGAGACTAGGATTAGATGGATTGGAGTGGTGGGGCGCCTTTATATGAGAGTCCAAATTGCGTTTCATTCACATCATGCTGGCTCCATTCTGCTTGTCCAGTTACTTACCTCTGATGCTAATTGAATGAGGAGGCATCATTGACCATTCAACATTTCGGGAACCGCTACCCTCTCCTTGTTGGCATTCAAGCCGTATCAACATAAATGCGTGTCAAAAAGAGACTAGTCAGTAGTGGTACTCAATATTGTGCACCACGACCAAAGCGGAGAAGAAAACGAGAGAACTTAATATTTACTCCCTCCGTTCCTAAATATTTAGATGTAGATTCACTCATTTTGCTCTGTATGTACTCATTTATGGTGTAGTCACTTGTTGAAATCTCTAGGAAGACAAATATTTAGAAATGGAGGGAGTATTTGCTAATTAATACCATTACGTCTCAAGGCATTAAAAACATACACGGCCCACGTCTCTCATTGGTTGATTCCTATTCATGTCTAGAAACAAGAAATGTGGTCGGGTTTGTTTTGGGATTATTTGATTTTCATAAGATGACTATAACTAGCAATTGCCACAATAACCGTAAGATCTGCATCCGACAGTGGCACCTATTGGACGCAAACAACAATAGAAAAGAATTGCCACAAAACTGCCACACCACGCCCCACCCCTACACAAAGACTGCCACGCGAGCGTTCGCAACTGCCATGTTCGAGTTGCGCTTGGCTCTTCATCTCTTTGAGAAGTCGAACAATGATGTTACTACTTCTACAGTATCGAATCAACTATTGCATGTCCGTCCACGGCATGGGGGAGGGATAGCTTGTTATAGTAAGCAAAAGCCTCTCCTCGTCTGCGAGCCACCGCACGCATGAACGAGGGAGAGGGCGTACTAGTAATCAAGCTTCTCCTTGTTGTACGAGTTGACGCGACAAATCATAACACTGGCCCCACATGCTTGCCTCTAAACTTGGCTAAAAGACCTGCAATGTACAATATTTGCTGCAACCTCTAACATTTACCCCACCACAAATTAAAATATATATTCCTCTATTGACCATATCAATGTGCAAATTACAATCACCAGGATGACAGGTAGGGCCATAAGATTATTTTAATCAAAAAATGCTTCAAGACGGCCTCATAGCATGGAGCCGACTCTAATGATTATGTGGAGAGTATCATATACTAGTATCATGCATATGATAGTAGTGTATGATACTACCTCCATAGTGCATAGTATCATAGAGTAGTATCATGGATGATCATATTTATTTCCAAACATGATACGGTATCTACCTATGTTGCTCTAACCCTCTCTCTCTTCTTTAATTATCTGCCACATAAGCATGTTTGCTAGTCCCAAGTGCATGATACCAGTTATGTTACCCCCACTATGGCCAGTCTTAAGCTTAGAAGCATGGTACACGCTATCCTAGACTAGTTACTACTACCTCTCCTACACATAAAACTGCCACACGAGCGTTCGGGTTGCGCTTGGCTCTTTGCCTCTTCGGGAAGTCAAACTTGATGATACTACTACAGTATGCTTCTGGTCATCTAACACCAAATGAATTGCTGCATGTCCATCGCGTGCGGGAGGGAGAGCGTGTAGGGAAAGCTTCTCCTAGTCCTGCGAGCCACCACGCTCATGGGCGAGGGTGGGAGAGGGCATTGTAATCAAGCTTCTCCTTGTTGTACGAGTTGATGCGACACATCAAAGCATTGCACTCAATATATTTCAATAATTTGTGTTTACTGATGCATTAATTACAACACATGCATGCATGCCATGAATTTCCTTTTGATACTTGCATGTGTTGATTTAATGCACCTTCAAGTAGTATGAATATTTGATGGTAAAACTTTCCAATGCCCCAGCCCTAAAGCGAGAGATGGTGGTGCATGAGGAGGGCGAGATCATGCCGACGGAACAGGACCCGACGATGGAGGTCTATATGAACCTCACCTTGCTCCACTGCCCCTTGTGCCTCTGTCCCTTGAAGCCTTTAGTGTACGAGGTTCGAATACACCTCGTCCGTTCGGCTGATCGAGCAAGGTGTAGGTTTCTTGATTGATGTGTTGTTCGATTGATTTGTGCAGTGCAAGGGAGGGCACTTGGCCTGCGCGGACTATCACGGCGAGCGCCTCGGGAACCAGCGGCAGTGCCAGAAGTGCGAGCGTGGCGGCGGCTTCGACGTGCGCAACACGATGATGGATGCCGTCCTCTCCTCGGTGAGGGTGGAGTGCCCGCACGAAGGCTGTGGGCTCTACGTCACTTACCACTAGCTCGACGATCACCAGAGCGTGTGTCCGCTCATGCCCTGCAAATGCCCCGTGCCCATCTGCGGCTATGAAGGCCCGGCGCCGGCGCTCCCCCACCACATCAGCACTGTGCATCCCATGCCCGTGCACAAGATCCAGTAAGGCAAGGTGCTCCAGCTGCAAGTGCAGGTGTCGGAGCCGCGGCGCTTGCTGTTCACAGAGGAGGACGACCGCACATTTATCGTGGTCAGCGGCGTGCTCGACATCGGCGCGCCTATCACCGTGCCGGTCGTCTGCATCAGAGCGGGGGCGTCCCCACCACCGGACTACACGGCCAAGGTGTGGGCAAATGGCCCTCCGGGGAGCCCAAAGGTAGGACCGACACCGTCAAGGTGGAAATCGAGGTGACAAGCAACAAGGAGCCCGACGCCGTCGCCGTGTAGGAGCTGACATTCTTCATAGTGCTGCCCAAACTGCTGGCCGGGGCTGGGTTGTCGAGGACGGTGTCCCTCCACATTCAGATTGACAAGATCACCTAAATGATTCTACAGTGCCTTTTATTTATCTTAGTAATATGCTAATATAGGGTTAGCTCATTCTACTTTAGCTTAAAAGAGAGTGGATTTTGGCGGCGATGCAGCAATTACTTCGACATCTGATCAACAGTTAAAGTAATTTCCAACAGTCGAAGGGATATTTTGTGTCTATTGGATATAAAGATCCTTTGGGTAAGGAGTATAAGCTGCTTATATGCTTGTTTGTTGAGGAAGTGTTACATACTTCTGTGAGTTGACGCGGCACATCAAAGTAGTAGTACTAGTAGTAGTACTCACCTGACTGTGTACCAGGCAGACGAAGCTCGTGTCGTGTTGGTGCCGTGTGCGGCCAGCACATTAACCAAAACATCGCACCTCCAGCTTAGCCTCCGCGTTTTAAACTTCTCAACATCAAGGCCAAGGAGCAACGTGAACCTATGATAGATCCAATCGGATGGTTGAGAACACTACAATTCGTAGCTACAGATGCGTGTGTGAGAGAGGACAAGTGCGTGTGTGCACCTCTTCTCTTCGTGTACAACACAATAAACACAGAGTACAAGTGTATGTGGGTGGCATCGACGTAGAGAGCTAGAGATGGTGCGTGCGAGAAGTCCCGAGAGATTAGGTGTGTGCATGGGAAAGAGGGAGAGAGATGATATGTGTCGATGTAATGCGTGTGAAAAAAAGATGTCTATAGCTCGCCACGAGGCTATTCCTGGCAAACGTCCCAATAACCGTAAGATATGTATCTGACGGTGCCAGTTATTGCACGTACACAATAGTAGAAAAAGAAGTGTCGTGGCATATTACAAAATTGCTACACCACGCCCCTCCCCTACAAACTGCCACTCGAGCGTTCGCAACTACCATGGTCTGCTCCTATGTGCGATCGTCATTTCTTAAAGGGATCTACAATAAAAGGCCGGGCTTTTGGCGCGCGGTAGACAGGGGAGCTTGGCCTGTCGGTTTGCTACTGCTCACATGCAGTCGAACATAAGTGATGTACCAAGCCGATGCACGTCGCTTCAGTGAGCGGCGGGCCGGACATACCGTCTATTCATGCTAAGCGATGGGCCGGACCGACCTTGTGTTGGTGGTACTGCTTACATGCGGTCGCACGTGTCGGTGACGCACCAAGCCGATGCGCATCCCTTTGGTGAGCGGCGGGGCGGATAGACCGTGTCTTGGGGCGACGCCAGCGCGACAGGTTGTAAGTTTACCGCCTAACTTAATTTGTAAAGGGTAACACTTGCTTTGCCTCCTTAACGTGATTCGTCGCTAGAAATCCTCATTACATACATTTCTCGGACACTTACGTGGCCCCGCGTCCTCAGAGGCCATCATGGCGGAGCCAGACGCCCACAACCTCTCGGAGCAAAAAATGAGTAGCCCACTGTTGGTTATTTCTATAATCAGTTTAGAAATTCTCAATTTCACCTGTGACGCGATATTAGCCATTCATTGATGTTGATCCAATGGTCTAATTGCCTCGAAATGGCTGGGATTCATGTCTAAAGTAACCTCATTGTACCCAACAGTGTCTACGTTCTTCTATAAGCATCAGCACGTCAGTGTGATCAATCCACGCAAGAAGCTGGCAAACAACCCCTCCACATGTGCCACATGGCTTCATTGAGCTTCCCCATCATTTTATTCACAAATATATTGACTGAAAAAGAGAGACATCTCCCAAAACAAAAACTTGCTCGTATTTTGTTTCCTACTTGCTTTGCACCGGAAGAGCAAGTATAATAAGTTATAGTCAGCAGGCTATAATGATTAAACAATTATATTTGTGTTCGAATGAGAGAGAAGAGGAGAGAGAATGGAAGCGGGCTGTCGATTAACAGCCGACTACAACACGGACTCCAAGAAACATTGTGAGAGTGTACAGTGGGTCATGCATTAATAAAGTAGTACTACTTAGCAACTAGCTATACTATACACATTGGCTATTAGGTTGACTGTATATGACATGGCAACTCCATATAGCCGGTTGTTGGCTATACTACCAGTGCCACGTCATCTAACAAGTCTTTTAACATGCGTCAAATTATCATGAGGGCTAACTCTCCTTAGAGAAATGTGCTCCACCGTGTACCCGCACGTGTGTGTGCAGGAGGCAATGCGCGCGTGCGTGCACCTCTTCTCTTCATACATGTCCACCGCGGCTCCACCTAGTGGGTGTGTTAGAGAGAGAGAGAGAGGGAGATGGTGTGTCTGACATGCCTCTATACATATGTTTATGTCAAAGAGAAGCATGAATACATAGTATATGGCACTACAGACGTCCGCTAGATTTTCAACGCCCCTAACTATACCGTATCAGTTACAAGCTCCGAGCTGATGCCGGTACTACTTGACAGAAATAGCGCTAGCATCCAATTTTCATGTTGCGCCGCCAATTGACTATTCCTATAAGGGTTTTCCTACTAGTGCCATCTTAATATTGCAGCAAATGCTTCATCTCTTGAGCCTTGTGATCTTACTAATAATTCTCAGCACTTCCAGCCTCATGCTCCAATCCTTCTTTAAACTCCTACTATCCAAATTCCTTTGTAGGGTCAAACAGTTAAATCTGATCTTCACATTGCAGGGCCCAAATTTTATTCTGATGCAGCTTTTAATTGTAAAAATGTTCCTAGTTTATCTCAGGGATCAGCAACTACCAGTGTTGGAGTTTATCTTTCTTTGTCGCGGGATCAAAGTGAAGTAAATGTGTAGCTCGAGGCATCCACATCCATCACCAACACATCTCTTCACATTATCCAACCCACGTTCCTCATAGACTGCCTTTCCTTGGGTTCGGTTGCGGCGAATGGGAGAATTCTAGAGGCTTCTACTCCTTGGGCTATCAAAAAACTTTAGTTGACTTCTTCTACTCTTCAAATCTTCAATCGTAGATGTTTCATATTTCAAGAGAGATAAATGGAATTGCTCATAATGTAGTCCATCAGTTTCTTAGATCAGATGTTGAACCTGACATATGTTGCTTTGCTTCAGCTCACAAGACTATGACCTGCCCTATAGTTTCTCTTCTCTCCAATTTTTAGTTTCAGGGCTTTGTAATCCATGTTGTACGTTGCTATTGAGCCGAATGAAAAGTTTGGCGCTTCCCACGCCTTCTGTTGTTCAAAAAAAAAGTTTCTTAGTGCAACCTTATCTAACCATTACATGTGATGCGCTATCCGCAAAGTGACGCACCCAACCAACCTCAAAATCATCAAGAGTTTGAGGTAATGATTTGATTTTCTGAACCACATGCCCGTATCCAGACAGATCCTTAACTTGATCAGTTATCTTACGTATCACCCCCCCCACCTAGAATCAGTCTCCAAGACGAGCCTCCTCACATTGTGTAACACCCCGGATGTAACTTTCCATAATTGTAACTCCAACTCTTGCCATTTCCGGCTATGTGTTGTGGTATTTCCTCCGTGGTTGGGTTTTTGTCTTTTGTTTTGCATTTTGTTCATGTCTTGCATTTCATCTCATAGCATCATGCGCATTGCATCCGCATGTTTTTCATAAAACTCATTCCCGTTCGTAGTTGCCGTGTTCTGCTTTGCCTTCGTTGACCGTTTCAGACCAATCGAGGTTTCGCTTCCCTCCCGACCGTGACCGCCTACCCCTCTCTGCACAGACACCAACCCCTTTTGTGCGCGTCCGAAACTGCCCCGAACCTGAACCGGTTGGTCGTGACCGATGAGTCCGGATCATCCCCAAACATCTACAAAACATCTCCGTTTTCTTAGTTGGACTTCCCTAGCCATATTTTTCGTCCGCCCGATCCCGATCCGATGATCCAAATCCTCCCTCCTTTTACTACCTGCTATATAAGCAATCTAACCCTAGCCCTAGCTGTCCCATCCATCAAATCCTCTGCGCCGCCACCTCGTCGGATCTGGATCGAGACGAGATCTACCCGCTCGTTCATCCAAACGTCGTCCCCGTCCCCGGATCCCTCCGTCCCGGAATCTCTCCGTCCCGTTTTCTGCGAGGTCTAATTTCTGCCAAGTCCCCATAATATTTGCATTCTGGTGCTATGTTTGACATGCCATAACTCCATGCATACTGCTCTGTTTTGCGTGTATGATATATCAAAATGTTCACCATGAGATGCTGTACATTTTGTTCCATTGTGCCATGCTTGTTTGAGTTCATCTTGATGCTCAAATCATCGTTGCAAGAGTGCTATATGATGTTAATCTGCTGAAACTGTTATAACTTGAAGATTTGTCATTTTTGTTGCATTTGATGTGTGCATCCTATGAGTATGAGATCTACATGCGTTTTGTACTACATCATGCCATATTTATAGTGGTGCAATCCATGTATTTTTGTGAGTATTTTACTGAGTGCATCGAGCTCACGAAGTAGGGTACTTGTTGTTACTGTTTTGCTAGGCTGAATCTGCTATATCATGATGCTACGTAAACATGCTTCTACAAGTCATTATATGCATAATCTGGAGATGTTCACTAAGGATGAGTTGTTACACATGTCATACTCTATCCATTCATGCCCCTGGTTGAACTTATAGCCTGATGTAACATGTTGTTATCTTGCTCCAAACTTGGTAAATAATGTTTCTGTCAGTCTGTTAACATTAAGTTCAGTTTTGCCATGAGCTTTGCTAGTGATCCATGCACCCTATGAACTTGCTCTTGCCATGTTTAGCTTCATAAATATGCCTTCTTACTTTTGGTTGCCTTGCCATGCCATGTATTGCTCTGTGGTGAGTGGTTCAAGCTCACCAACATGCCTACTTATCGTTGTTCCTGCCATGTCTGAATCTGTCATATCATTTGCCATGTTTACCTGGGTGCCATCATATTTTATGTGCCCTTTTGGATCATCGTCAGTAAGGGACTTTTGTTATATGCAATTATTAGATTCATGCCATGCCTTAGTTTTCCATGATATGTTGTTGTAACATGTTGTTTGATAGCTCTAAACATTGCAACCTGATGTTATTTCTGCTAAGCCTGAAACTGTTATTAATTGCAATCTTGCCATGTCCTTTTGAGCATGATCTAGTGATTTCTGGAGATAGCTCAGTGTTCATGTTTTGTCATGCTTTACCTGTACTTCATGTCCATGCCTTTTGTTCTTACGTTGGGATGTTGTAGCATATTGTTTTGATGCTTGCTAGATGCCTAGTTGCTGTTTTGGACAGCTTGTCCTTTAAACTTGTATAGAGTGTATGTGTTGAACCGTTGCCCCATTTTGAGTGTGCCCTATTTGAAACTTGCTTAGAATTGCATGTAGTTTCATATTATCATGTTGCATCCTTGTTTTGAGGTGTCTGCTTGATGTTTGGATGCATTTAGCATCAATGCCATGTTTGACTTGTTTTGCTCATATCTTCTAGGCCGTAGCTCCGAATTAAATGAACTTTATATGTAACTGACTAGAATTTCGTGTAGATCATCTTGCTGCATCTTAACTTGCTGTTTAACAACTTGAACATAAGGTTTATTCAGTTCTGGACCAATTTCTAAATCTGCATATGAGGACTTACCGGAATTGTTATATGTTGTTTCCGGCCTCATTTAAACTTGCTTTGATATGTTGCTCTTGTATGCATCATCTCTTGCCATGAGTAGCCTCATCTAGCTTTGTCATGCATCATGCTTGGTTGCGCATCATGTCATGTATATGTGTGGTGTGTTTACCATGTTGTGTGCTTCTTCTCGATAGTTCCCGTTTCGTTGCGATCCTGAGGATTCGTTTGTCTACGCTTGGTTCGTCTTCGTGGCTTCATCTTCTTCATGTACTCGTTCTTCTTCCTAGCGGGATTTCAGGCAAGATGGCTGCTACCCTGGATCTCACTACTATCATTGCTATGCTAGTTGCTTCGTTCTATCGCTTTGCTGCGCTACCTATCGCTTGCTCTTCAAGCCTCCCAATTTGCCATGTCAGCCTCTAACCTTGTCACCCTTCCTAGCAAACCATTGCTTGGATATGTTACCGCTTTACTCAGCCCCTCTTATAGCGTTGTTAGTTGCAGGTGAAGTTGAAGATTGCCCCATGATGGACAGGATTATGTTGGGATATCACAATATCTCTTATATTATTAATGCATCTATATACTTGGTAAAGGGTGGAAGACTCGGCCTTATGCCTGGTGTTTTGTTCCACTCTTGCCGCTCTAGTTTCCGTCATACCGGTGTTATGTTCCCAGATTTTGCGTTCCTTACGCGGTTGGGTGATTTATGGGACCCCCTTGATAGTTCGCTTTGAATAAAACTCCTCCAGCAAGGCCCAACCTTGGTTTTACCATTTGCCTCACCTAGCCCTTTTTTCCCTTGGGTTTCCGGAGCCCGAGGGTCATCTTTATTTACCGCCCCCCCCCCCCCCCCCGGCCAGTTCTCCTCCGAGTGCTGGTCCAAACCGAGCGATGTCCGGCGCCCCCTAGGCAACCAGGGTCTATGCCAACCTGACGTCTGGCTCATCCGGTGTGCCCTGAGAACGAGATACGTGCGACTCCTATCGGGATTTGTCGGCACATCGGGCGGCTTTGCTGGTCTTGTTTTACCATTGTCGAAATGTCTTGTAAACCGGGATTCCGAAACTGATCGGGTCTTCCTGGGAGAAGGAATATCCTTCGTTGATCGCGAGAGCTTATCATGGGCTAAGTTGGGACACCCCTGCAGGGTTATAAACTTTCGAGAGCCGTGCCCGCGGTTATGTGGCAGATGGGAATTTGTTAATATCCGGTTGTAGATAACTTGACACCAGATTCGAATTAAAATGCATCAACTGCGTGTGTAGCTATGATGGTCTCTTTTCGGCGGAGTCCGGGAAGTGAACACGGTTTTGGGTTATGTTTGACGTAAGTAGGAGTTCAGGATCACCTCTTGATCATTGCTAGCTTCACGACCGTTCCGTTTCTTCTCTTCTCGCTCTTATTTGCGTATGTTAGCCACCAAATATGCTTAGTCGCTGCTGCAACCTCACCACTTTACCCCTTCCTTTCCCATTAAGCTTTGCTAGTCTTGATACCCATGGTAATTGGATTGCTGAGTCCTCGTGGCTCACAGATTACTACAACAATAGTTGCAGGTACAGGTTATGCGATGATCTTGATGCGAGAGTGATGTTTGCTTGTCTTGGAGTTCTTCTTCTGCTTCTTCTTTGATCAGGGGATAGATTCCAGGTCGGCAGCCTGGGCTAGCAGGGTGGATGTCATTTGAGTTTCTATTTGTGTTTCATCCATAGTCGGATGGTGCTCTTATGTAAGATGATGTTGTATTCGTGTGGCATTGTATGCCTTTTGTATGTATCCCCATCTATTATGTAATGTTGATGTAATGATATCCACCTTGCAAAAGCGTATCAATATGCGGTTCTATCCTTGGTGGGACCTTCGATTCTCTTTAGGATAGTATCGCATATTGGGCGTGACAAGTTGGTATCAGAGCCTCGACCGACCATAGGAGCCCCCTTGATTGTTGGCCGTTGTTGAGTCTAGAAGAAAACTATTTTGAGTCTTTGGATTATATATATCGGAGAGTAGGATTCTTTTTACTCCTCAGCCCTTTCGTCGATCTGGTGAGGTCTCCTGACGTAGATGTTTTGTCTTTCCTCGCCTCAAATTTCACGAAATTATTTTAGGATCACGCGCGTATCTTGGGATCATTTTGATATTCTTTTGACGAGAACATTGTTCTTAGTGCCTCCTGACATTTAGGGGTTGTGGCAGTGTCCCGTGGAGTTGAGCTCTGAGGTGTTGTCGTCACAATTTTATCGTTGCAGTTCTGGAATACCTGAGTTTTGCCGACATCGAAAATCTCTTTTATGCAGTTGTTGGTGAGATAACCTCGACGCCACCCAGTACTGGGGAGTTCGGGAGTATTGCCATAGCTTGTATAATGGATGCTTTTCGAAGGTTGAGGTACATGATTTCCGAAGGTTTCTTGGTTATGTGTTGACGGATGGATACATCTTGGATGTAGGTATTGTTAGTTTGGGTGAGATATATTGCTTCCCCTGTATCCCCAACACCAGATTGCATAACCAGAAAGTTTTGGAAGTTTATAGGTGGGAATTCAAGTAGCTCCTAGAATATCTTTCCGACAGATGCATGATATGAGATTGGGGTTCGACGTCTAGTGGTCCGCCTATCCACGGTCGTTTTTACAGTGGTCTCGTTGTGTCTTAAAGAACCCTTGGCTATGCTGGTTCGGGGACACTTCGTATGTCATGTGCACTGCCTTGTACATGATGGTGTTATACGATCGAGCCCGTGTGGGCCCCACCACGAAAACTTCGGGCGAAATCTCTATCATATGTTTGTTCCGGCTTATTCTGCAAGCCAATCCTTTGTTTTGTTTTGAGTTGTGGTATTCGAGTTGCTTCGAAGTCAAATGTTGAATCCATACCTTTCAAGCGGTGTTCTCATATTTCTATGAGAGTGCTAATCCTTCTTGTTTATCGAGATTGTCATGTCAATTCTTTCCAACCGGTGTGCTTCTCTTCAAGTGGATCCGATCATTTCAACATTTGTGAGATCAATTCTAAGTTTCCTCAACGATATCCGTTTCATCCGTCCCCAAGTTGCCTTTGTTTTCCCGCCCTCCCACCCTTTTTCTTCAAGGACTCAGATTTCTTAATCATGTATCCTTTTATTTGTGGGAAGTCTCTTCATTCTTTTCTTTCAATGTTCTTATCCGGTGGTTTCCCATGAAGATGCTCAACAGTTTCAAGTTTATCATCCTTCATTGTTGTTTCTTCTACGATGGATTCAATTCAAGCTTTGTCGATCATATCCCTTTCCTCGTTTCAAATGTTTTTCCATGTCGGTGCACCTCTTAATTGTTCACCTCTCTATATTCTTATCCGGAGTGCTCAAGATATCTCAAAAGAATCATGTTTCCATTCTTAATCCGTTCGAGTTACTTCAAGGTTTTTTCTCTCATTCAAGCTATTTAATTCTACCGGTGTGATCTCTATTTCAAGCAATCCTTCAACGATGGTTCTTTCGAGTGGGCCCTAACCCACAGGTCTTTTCCCAGGATCTTACCTGACTCTTCTAATTTTCCCGGAGCCATTCCCAAATTCTTTTCGAAGTTTGACGTAAGAATGATTTTCATCAGTCAGATATTCTCCAAGATCTCTTTCAAATCCTTTTCATCTTTGGTTCAACCCTTCCTCTTTTTCATTCTCCCGGAGTATCTCAACAATTCATGGTGGTGTTTCTCGTTGTCATTCTCGAATTTTGAAGACCGAAGAAGAGTTCCTCTTAAATCCTTACCCGTTCTTCCAAAGAGGCATAGTTCAAGCTTGATGCAATCCTCTCATAATTGTTTTTGATTGTGAGAATTCTTTTCTTACCATCTAGAGCATTTCATGAGTTGTTTCCATTTCTTTCCCCCGAAGGCCATCATGTCATAATTCTTCATTCTCAGCGTGTAGCTATCGTTCTCCAAATCTTACCGGTGCATCGTTCAAATATCCTCTAATCAGTCCATGATCTCTTCATTCTCATGTATTTAAATCCCCTCAAGTATATTCATTCATTTTCCAATTCTCCACGGTGAATTGTGCCTTTGCAACTCTCATTTTCAATTCTTATGGTGGTTCATTCAAGATTTCACTTCCTTTGTTATCATATCAATTCATTCGTTGTTTCCAAATCCCACCGGTGGTTCCATCAATACCTTCTCAAGTTTGCGCTATCTCCATCCTTAATCCCTCAAGAAGAATAAGTAGTATGCCAAATTCGTTGCTTGTCATCAATTTAAATTGGTGAAGGATACGCATAACGTAATTCTTATTATTGTTTCATCCAAGTGATCTAGTTTCTTCTTTCCATCGTTGTTCATCATGTCACATTTTTCGGTTCGAGATGCTCCATCTTTTCTTTTCTGGAGTTCCAAGTTTTCTGCATTATCTCGTCGCGAAGCTCCATCTAAATCATCGCAAGGCTTCACCTTGTGTTTTCAACTTATCTTTCTTTCTATCATCCTTTTATTACTGGAGTTCTTCATGGAGGCTCTACATGGTGGTTCATCAAGGATCCCTTTTCATTCTTCAATTGTTCTTCAAGATTTTCTTGGAGTTATGATCCGCCAAGCTATACTCAAAATTAAACATGGTGCTCAACACATGTTTTGTTTTGAGGCGTTCAAGTATTCTTCATCTTGCATTCCAATGTGCAATTCTTTCTACCTTATCTTTTGAGGTGGTGTTATGTCACTCTTGACAATTCCCTTCATGTTTCATGATTCACAGTGTTGTCAAGAATGAGGTATTTTAAATCCATCAATCCCTTCGTTGGAGTTATCTTGGTATAGATTTCACCTAAATCCTTCCCTAAGGAATGTGGCTATTGTGGTGCTTATAAATGATCCAAGCTTTCTCCATATCCTTCTCGGTGAAGAAGTTTTTTCATCTTTTTGGTGCTCTCAATCAAAGCAATGGTTTCCATTAGTGGCCGGTTGTCACCTCATAGTCTCGAGATGTTTTCCATAAGCCCACTACAAGCTTATTCGTTTCGTTGTGGATTTTCCAACAACCCTGTTGTAACCTTGGAAGGGTGCTTTCCAAGCTCAGTTGTGGCAGAAGTTGGCATTTTCTTCTCCATTCCGTCATTTCAATGATCTATCTTCTATTCTTTCTTCCGGAGGCATTGTGATGTTGCTCTTTTCACTCATCATCTCGAATTGTGAGGATCATGTTCTTTTCGTGCTTATCTAGTTAACCGGAGTGTTGTGTCAACTCTTCAAGTTCTTTTCATTTTATCAAGTTTTCTTTCTTCTTTCAGTCAGAGTGCTGCCCAAATTATATCAATCTTATTCCTTCTCTATCTAGTTTTAACCGAAGTGGTTTCAATATCTATCTTATCACTAAACCTCTTGGTACTCATCGTATCCCTTGTTCCTCTTTTCTAACGGAGTGTTTTCAACTTCGATCATCTCCGTTGTGTTCTTTTCTCAAAATTGTTTAACCTCTCAAGGTTCTTTGGTTTCACTCATTTGTCGAAGAAGCAACTTAGTTTTACCTCTTCTCTTCCTCTTCCATTTCTCTCTGGTGCCATCCTAGATCTCGGGACGAGATCCTCTTATAGTGGTGGAGTGTTGTAACACCCCGGATGTAACTTTCCATAATTGTAACTCCAACTCTTGCCATTTCCGGCTATGTGTTGTGGTATTTCCTCCGTGGTTGGGTTTTTGTCTTTTGTTTTGCATTTTGTTCATGTCTTGCATTTCATCTCATAGCATCATGCGCATTGCATCCGCATGTTTTTCATAAAACTCATTCCCGTTCGTAGTTGCCGCGTTCCGCTTTGCCTTCGTTGACCGTTTCAGACCAATCGAGGTTTCGCTTCCCTCCCGACCGTGACCGCCTACCCCTCTCTGCATAGTCACCAACCCCTTTTGCGCGCGTCCGAAACTGCCCTGAACCTGAACCGGTCGGTCGTGACCGATGAGTCCGGATCATCCCCAAACATCTACAAAACATCTCCGTTTTCTTAGTTGGACTTCCCTAGCCATATTTTTTGTCCGCCCAATCCCGATCCGATGATCCAAATCCTCCCTCCTTTTACTACCTGCTATATAAGCAATCTAACCCTAGCCCCTAGTTGTCCCATCCATCAAATCCTCCGCGCCGCCACCTCGCCGGATCTGGATCGGGATGAGATCTACCCGCTCGTTCATCCAAACGTCGTCCCCGTCCCCAAATCCCTCCGTCCCGGAATCTCTCCGTCCCATTTTCTGCGAGGTCTAATTTCTGCCAAGTCCCCGTAATATTTGCATTCTGGTGCTATGTTTGACATGCCATAACTCCATGCATACTGCTCCGTTTTGCGTGTATGATATACTAAAATGTTCATCATGAGATGATCTTCATTTTTTTTCCATTGTGCCATGCTTGTTTGAGATCATCTTGATTCCCAAATCATCGTTGCAAGAGTGTTATATGATGTTAATCTGCTGAAACTGTTATAACTTGATGATTTGTCATTTTTGTTGCATTTGATGTGTGTATCCTATGAGTATGAGCTCTACATGTGTTTTGTACTACATCATGCCATCTTTACAATGGTGCAATCCATGTATTTTTTTGAGTCTTGTACAGAGTGCATCGAGCTCACGAAGTAGGGTACTTGCTGTTACTGTTTTGCTAGGCTGAATCTGCTATATCATGATGCTATGTAAACATGCTGCTACAAGTCATTCTATGCATAATCTGGAGATGTTCACTAAGGATGAGTTGTTACAAATGTCATGGTATATCCATTCATGGCCCTGGTTGCATTTATAGCCTGCTGTAACATGTTGTTATCTTGCTCCAAGCTTGCTAAATAATGTTGTTGTCAGTCTGTTAACATTAAGTTCAGTTTTGCCATGAGCTTTGCTAGTGATCCATACACTCTATGAACTTGCTCTTGCCATGTTTAGCTTCATAAATATGTCTTCTTACTGTTGGTTGCCTTACCATGCCATGTATTGCTCTGTGGTGAGTGGTTCAAGCTCACCAACATGCCTACTTATCGTTGTTCCTGCCATGTCTGAATCTGTCATATCATTTGACATGTTTACCTGGGTGCCATCATATTTTATGTGCCCTTTTGGCTCATGGTCAGTAAGGGACTTTTGTTATATGCAATTAGTAGATTCATGCCATGCCTTAGTTTGACATGATAAGTTGTTGTAACATGTTGTTTTATAGCTCTAAACATTGCAACCTGATGTTATTTCTGCTAAGCCTGAAACTGTTATTAATTGCAATCTTGCCATGTCCTTTTGAGCATGATCTAGTGATTTCTGGAGATAGCTCAGTGTTCATGTTTTGTCATGCTTTACATGTACTTCATGTCCATGCCTTTTGTTCTTACGTTGGGATGCTGTAGCATATTGTTTTGATGCTTGCTAGATGCCTAGTTGCTGTTTTGGACAGCTTGTCCTTTAAACTTGTATAGAGTGTATGTGTTGAACCGTTGCCCCGTTTTGAGTGTGCCCTATTTGAAACTTGCTTAGAATTGCATGTAGTTTCATATTATCATGTCGCATCCTTGTTTTGAGGTGTTTGCTTGATGTTTGGATGCATTTAGCATCAATGCCATGTTTAACTTGTTTTGCTCATATCTTCTAGGCCGTAGCTCCGAATTAAATGAACTTTATATGTAACTTGACTAGAATTTCGTGTAGATCATCTTGGTGCATCTTAACTTGCTGTTTAACAACTTGAACATAAGGTTTATTCAGTTCTGGACCAATTTCTAAATTTGCATATGAGGACTTACCGGAATTGTTATATGTTGTTTCTGGCCTCATTTAAACTTGCTTTGATATGTTGCTCTTGTATGCATCATCTCTTGCCATGAGTAGCCTCATCTAGCTTTGTCATGCATCATGCTTGGTTGTACATCATGTCATGTATATGTGTGGTGTGTTTACCATGTTGTGTGCTTCTTCTCGATAGTTCCCGTTTCGTTGCGATCGTGAGGATTCGTACGTCTACGCTTGGTTCGTCTTTGTGGCTTCATCTTCTTCATGGACTCGTTCCTCTTCCTAGTGGGATTTCAGGCAAGATGACCGCTACCCTGGATCTCACTACTATCATTGCTATGCTAGTTGCTTCGTTCTATCGCTTTGCTGCGATGCCTATTGCTTGCTCTTCAAGCCTCCCAATTTGCCATGTCAGCCTCTAACCTTGTCACCCTTCCTAGAAAACCATTGCTTGGCTATGTTACCGCTTTGCTCAGCCCCTCTTATAGCGTTGTTAGTTGCAGGTGAAGATAAAGATTGCCCCATGATGGACATGATTATGTTGGGATATCACAATATCTCTTATATTATTAATGCATCTATATACTTGGTAAAGGGTGGAAGACTCGGCCTTATGCCTGGTGTTTTGTTCCACTCTTGCCGCCCTAATTTCTGTCATACCGGTGTTATGTTCCCGGATTTTGCGTTCCTTACGCGGTTGGGTGATTTATGGGACCCCCTTGATAGTTCGCTTTGAATAAAACTCCTCCAGCAAGGCCCAACCTTGGTTTTACCATTTGCCTCACCTAGCCCTTTTTTCCCTTGGGTTTTCGGAGCCTGAGGGTCATCTTTATTTACCCCCCCCCCCCGGGGCCAGTTCTCCTCCGAGTGCTGGTCCAAACCGAGCGATGTCCGACGCCCCCTGGGCAACCAGGGTCTATGCCTACCCGACGTCTGGCTCATCCGGTGTGCCCTGAGAACGAGATACGTGCGACTCCTATCGGGATTTGTCGGCACATCGGGCGGCTTTGCTGGTCTTGTTTTACCATTGTCGAAATGTCTTGTAAATCGGGATTCCAAGACTGATCGGGTCTCCCTGGGAGAAGGAATATCCTTCGTTGATCGCGAGAGCTTATCATGGGCTAAGTTGGGACACCCCTGCAGGGTTATAAACTTTCGAGAGCCGTGCCCGCGGTTATGTGGCAGATGAGAATTTGTTAATATCCGGTTGTAGATAACTTGACACCAGATTCGAATTAAAATGCATCAACCGCGTGTGTAGCCGTGATGGTCTCTTTTCGACGGAGTCCGGGAAGTGAACACGGTTTTAGGTTATGTTTGACGTAAGTAGGAGTTCAGGATCACCTCTTGATCATTGCTAGCTTCACGACCGTTTCGTTGCTTCTCTTCTCACTCTTATTTGCGTATGTTAGCCACCAAATATGCTTAGTCGCTGCTGCAACCTCACCATTTTACCCCTTCCTTTCCCATTAAGCTTTGCTAGTCTTAATACCCATGGTAATTGGATTGCTGAATCCTCGTGGCTCACAGATTACTACAACAACAGTTGCAGGTACAGGTTATGCGATGATCTTGACACGAGAGCGATGTTTGCTTGTCTTGGAGTTCTTCTTCTGCTTCTTCTTCGATCAGGGGATAGATTCCAGGTCGGCAGCCTGGGCTAGCAGGGTGGATGTCATTTGAGTTTCTATTTGTGTTTCATCCATAGTCGGATGGTGCTCTTATGTAAGATGATGTTGTATTCGTGTGGCATTGTATGCCTTTTGTATGTATCCCCATCTATTATGTAATGTTGATGTAATGATATCCACCTTGCAAAAGCGTATCAATATGCGGTTCTATCCTTGGTGGGACCTTCGAATCTCTTTAGGATAGTATCGCATATTGAGCGTGACACATTGATTTCCATGGCATCTGATTGCACGACGACAGGCGAGCAGTTTCGCTAGCTTAGGATCGGCAACCGAAGGAAAAAGATGGCAGACTCCTGCTATGAAGCTTCCATTGTGGTCCCTCGGAACTGCACCTCCACCACCAATTTCTGATGTCTTGGACATATCCCCACCGCTATTCATGAGTTGATCTCTGACGCCTAAATCTATGTGGGGCAATTTTATGGTGTGATATCGGTTGCGTTTATAGTGTGATGTCGGTTGCGTTTATTCAACAACAAGAAGAAAAAATATTCACTTGCTAAATCTCTCAAGAAATATTTTTCTCATTAATTTTTCTAGTGTAAGAAAGTGGCTCATTTTTTTTGTCAGACAATTGGCTCATTATAATTTACTTAATTTGAGAAAAGTTGGCTCTTTTTTTCTTTTGGAGATCAAGTTGGACATGGGTCTCCGGAACTTGCCCAGCGGGCCTGGCCCGCTGGCACACCCATTCACGGACTCGTGATCTTTCTAGAAGGAGGAGGGTTAGCGCCGTCAAGGGGTCCAAAGTCCAAACCCAAATAGCGTAGCATTCGGCAGGCACGGGCGCAACAGTTCCTCGCACAGCCCAACAACCCCGCCCCGGCGCCACCGTGCCCGACCAGCGAAACCGCCTCCCGCTCCTCCCCACCTCCCTCCTCCTCCACCCTCTCTCGGCCTCGCCGCGGCCGCGGCCGCCTCCTCCGGCTGCTCGGGTTCTTCCTCCAAGGCCCTCTCCCTCGCCGTCTCCTGGTAAGCCTCGCTTGCTTAATCGCGTGGTGTTGGTGGACTGGACTGGTGGGTTTGTCTCTCGGTTCCCGAATCGGATCCGCGGCGCCGCTCTTATGTGTTTCTCCGCCGCAATGCTCGGATTCTTCGTGTGTTGACGGCGGAGGTTTTCCTTGTCCTCCACCTCGCTGGCGTTCTCGGTTGCTTTTCCGCCGTATGTTGGGAAGCTCTTGATGTTCGCTAGCGGAATGTTCGATTTCTTCTCGACTTGTTGGTGAAGTTTTTTCTCGTTCTCCGATTCTTCAGGATTTTTGCTTCAGGAAAGTTCATGGCGCTGCTAACTCTAGTCCGTATGGTTCAGAATTCACTTGACTCATTCTTGTTGTTTCTTGCTCAGTTTCCAGGCGACAGGCGTGATGGTAGAGGAGAAGAGGGAGAGGGCGGAGGAGGCGTCCGAGAGCCCGCAGAAATCTCCGCGCCTGGACCCGCTGGCTGCGTCCGTGGCAGGTCCTGGATGCAGCGACGCGCCTACGTCTCCGACGGAGTCGAGCGACGAGTGGCCATCGTCGGGGGAATCGGAGGCGGGGACAAGCAGCGACAGTACCGGCGATGGCGGGCGGTGCGAGCACATACGCTTGGACCGCGAACTCCTGGATATGCACGTGTATTATCTCACGGAGCAGCGAGCGGTGCTCCGGACGTGCCATCTTAGTAAGTGCAAGACGACCTGTAAGGGCAACGAAGGGATGATGAAGTGCATAGACTGCTCTAGATTCTTCTGCTCTGGGTGGCCGGTGAACAGGGAAAGTCCGCAGGAACATGCCCTCTGGCACGCCGGCGAGAACACTCATTGGGTTGCTCAGTGGTGCGATGAACCGAATTTGGGATACTGCTTCTTGTGTGCGCGCGGTATGAGGCTCAGTGACCGGAGCGAAGATGACTATGCAGTGTCGGCCAGAAACAAAAAGGATCAGCAAGGACTGGGGGATAGCGTTGCAAAGTATGGCTGGGGATCGGTGCCTGGCATTGCAAAGGATGGGTGCGAGACGGGGGGCAAGAACCCGCAGAACCCTGAGAACACGCAGAAATACCCGCACCTGGACCTGCCTGCGTCCAAGGCACCTGTGTTGTTGAGCGAGTCGCCATCGACGGGGGAAGCGGAGGAGACCAGCGACTGCACATACGACATCGGGTCGTGCGAGCACTTGTTCAAGGACAGGGAGGAGCTGGATGATATGGTGCATGACATCAAGACCGCCGAGAAGCCCCCAGAGTGCGAGCATTTCCTGTGCACGACCACCTGCACCTGGAGGGGAGCTGCTGCTAGGTTCATGGTGTGCACGGAGTGCACCTCTACTTTCTGCACCGGGGAGAAGGGGGGCATGGAAAATCCGCAGGGACACGCCCGCTTGCACGCCACCAGGGACTACCATTGGGTTGCTCTGTGGTATGATGAACCGTATAAGGGCTACTGCTTCGAGTGTGGGCACGTTCTGAAGCTCGGTCAGGACAAGCTGAGCGATGATGAGTGGGCAGCTCTGGCCAGAAATAAAAGGGTTGAGCGGCCAATGTCGGCCAGTAATGGATGGGATGTGTGGGGAACGGTGCCCAAGAGTTATGCAAAGGATTTGTGGGCAATAGTAACCGGCAATGATGCGTCTGGGTATGCTAATGGGAATGGCTGTGTTATCAGAGGGTTGCCGAATCTTGGAAACACATGCTACATGAATGCACTGCTTCAGTGCCTCCTTGCGCTCAGTGAGCTGAGGACAACGATTTTAGGACCGGGTGCTCGGCTGGGGAGCATTGGTCTGCTCCTGAAGCAATTATTTGTGGAGACAAGCAGCACAAATGATGCCAGGCGCGCGCTGGATCCAGAGATGCTATTGGAAAGTATGCGGATGTTTAATCCACAGTTCAAGGGCTCTTATATGCAGGACAGCCAAGAGTTTCTTACATCTTTGCGCACTGCTTTGGAGGAGGAGACGAAGGGCCTAAACAAACTTCATGGGGGTGCAGAGTTTCGTCCAATTGGCAATTCCATTTTCGGGGGCTGGCTGCGTCAGACCTTATACTGCATAAGTTGCCAAACTAAATCAGTTTTGGATCTGCAATTCGATGAGCTCCAACTGGCACTGCCATCAAAGGATTGTCCAGCCAGGAGTGTTACGTTACCACCAATGACCAGAAGCGGTGGATCTCCGATGAAGACTCGTAAGGAACTATTCCAACAAACCGACAAGACTGATGGAGAAAAGATTCAAACAATTGCTGAAGGCTGTGATTCTCAGTTTCCTGGTTCAGAATTTGGAGATGAGGCCATGGAGAAAATACCCAAGCCTTCACAAGTTGGTAAGTCTATGTGCTCCTCTAGCTAACTTAAAACATAGAATGTGGAACAGGCCCGCAGGTGTGGAATAGTGAGATCTAATACAAGCTAGCCATTTTTCTGAACACGGGAATAGATGACACTTTTGGAAATGGAGCTCTGGTGATAGCTAAGCAGAGAAAATTGTTGATGCCATTTTACATATGGAATAAAGAAGTAGCAGCAAAGCCTTCGGGGTGGCTACGAAAAATTGGGCTGGATGTTTCAACAGTCTTATCATGGCAAAAGTGTATGCTATAGTGTAGTAGTTCGAATTGACATTTGAAGATAACTCAGGGTCTTGAGGCCTTACCTTCATAAAATAAGTGTTGCTCTAAAATGGTTGGTTAACTTAAGCATGTATGGTTATTGTCGAGAAAAGAGACCTTAGAATGTGGTGGTTAAAGATTCTAAAAATATGCAAAGGATGAGGGTTTCTGGTTGCATGATCTTGCTAATGCAGATAAAGCTAAATCCCTGTATGCTTGAATCTGCAGATTCTACTAAAGTGGAGGATGTTGCACACGGTCGTTTGCAGACTCAGAAGAATGATGTCCCACGAGAGATCATTGAAGTGCCAATAAAAGCTCTTGATTTCATTCCTAACCTGTTTGATGACACTGAAGGAATGGATGAATCAATAGTAGATCCTCACAGTCCAAAAGATACTGGTCCACCTCCACTTGTTGATATAGAAGCCAAGGAGAACACTTACTCAGTAGAACCTACTACAGAAGACAAGGGGAGAGCTCAGAGCAGTGATATTACTGATGATGAGGCAGTACATATGAACTCTGTTGCATCGCTCGAGGACTGCTTGACACTTCTTTGCTATTGTCCGATGAGATGGAAATGTGATAACTGTTCCAAGGTTCCTGAGCTGCCAAGAACAAATGGAAGTGAAAATGGTCAACCGATGATAGCAAGTACCAATGTAAATCCAACAGTTGAAGGAGACCAGACTGAACTATCAGACAGGAAAACATGCCCAAGTGAGCGATCTAATGATTTGAATAGCTTGTCGGTAGAATGTACTTCTACAAGTAGACAACCACATGGTTCAGATGCACATCATCAAGTTATTCTTTCTGAGAACAGAGTTCATGAAGAAATCACTTCAGGGATGAGCTATGATGAAAAGAACTCGGCCTCTTGCTGCACTACCAATAGAAAACCTGAAAGTCAGGAAGGTGTTCAGGAAGCTGCACCTAGTTCCTATCCAACTCATAAACAGACTGACCTGTTGAGTACCCAGGATAGTCAGGATAACAGCGACCAAAATCAAGGCAGTGGGAAGCAGGTAAAGCTGGATGATCATAGCGCACAACAAGCGGAAGAAAACCAAAGTGAGCAGAAACATGGGACTGGTGGTTTTCAAATACAATTGGTTACTAAGCTGCCACCTGTACTAACCATTCAACTGAAGAGATTCACCAATGCTCTTTCTAAAACGAGAGGACATGTGAGCTTTAAGGAGATTCTTCATGTAGAACCGTTCATGGACCCCAGGTACCGACTTCTGATAATTCTACGCAGCAATTTCTAAGGTTGTTCTTTTATGCCTGTTCCATTAAGTTCATACCTTTAGAAATCCAGTAACTATTCTGTTTCATAGTTTGCTTCTACAAAAGCTTTAAGCCTTTAAGAGTATTCCTTCTCTGCAAAAACCGGCATTGCAGGTTACAAAAATGAAGGTTTTAAACACAAAAAATATGTCAGACTTCAGGAATTTATATGCAATCTTGTAAACTATTTTATAGGTTCAGGTTCAGACTACAATTTTTTTCTGGGTTCAGACTAGCATTTCGTACTTGTCAGGATATGATAATTGCAAGCTTATTTGAATTGTCTGAAGGTATCAGCTTAATTTGAGTGTCTACTGATAGCCTGATATGGACCAGAACCTTGTGCCATTGATTAAAACTGTTAGTTTTTCATTTTTGGTATAGGATACCATATTGGAATATGTATCTGATGTCGAGGCCGTCGAGCACAAACTCTATTCACCTTGGCAAGGTATCAGTATCACTGACCAAGTTATGATTATATTATCATCACCTGGGTGTAGTGTATAAAATCTGTTTGAAGTTTGGATTGTTAAGTATGGTTCTGGTTTTAGAATTGCAATTGGATGGATGTTATATTATTTATATATATACAAACCTAACACCTTTGAATGGCCTGTTGAGAATTAGTATGAGCCTTTATTTCTAAGAGTTATGATTAGTAAGTACGTAATCAGTCACTTGAGATACACTATATTGTTTTGTTAATCTGATAGAGCTTTCTTGTTAACAAATGTCCAGTTTGTTGTTTGAAGAAAGGCATTGCATTGTTGGTACTCCAGCTTAATCTTCAGTTTCTTGCATCTGGTCTAACTGTTTTTTTTTTTCTACTTTTCAGTTCCGAGGACAAAGGTAACTCCAGCTATCGCCAAGTCGGTGTCATTGAGCACCATGGCCACACCTTGAATGTAGGGCACTATGCTGCTTATGTGAGGGCAGGTCGCAAGGAGCAGAGCAGTGGTTCTTCCTCATGGGTTTGCGCAACCGATCGCGTCATCAAGGAAGTCCCTCTAAAAGAAGTTCTCGGGTGCGAGGCGTACATGCTTTTCTATGAGAGGATGGATGGCCGAGGCATATCTGGGAGCCTACCCACCAACTAACCAGACCAGATGGACAATGAGAAAGGATGCACAAGTTTGAGATTAGCAAGCATGGCAATTGCCAAGTGTAGATAGATACACAGAGTCGTCATCACGTCCAATTTTGTTGCATTGGCTGAGTCGTTGCAGGTGTAGATTGCAGGCCGGATGGTCTGTTCACACTGTTCATAACTTTTTTTTCTTTTTTTGCGGTGAACATAACCATTTTTCTGTCCATGAGAAACTCATTTTTTTGTGAAAAAAAAGAACACTGGATCTGTTTTGTTAGAACAACATTGACTCCTTATCGAGAAAAAGAACAACATTGACTGTGTAGGACAGTGGAAAACATGGAGCGCATCCCTTTGAATATTGTTGTGATGGGTAGTATTCTCCAATTAATAACACCTTCAGATAACAGTTGATGATTGTTCTCAGCCTCTTCTTCTGGATGTGTGGATTATGTGTGTCGGAGTAGCGAGTATAGTAAGTCTGTGTCCACGGGAAAATAAAATATAACTCTTCGGTGAAGAGATGTCTCCGGTCGTGTGGAGAACGAAGAGATGTCTCCGGTGCATTTTCGGCCGTTAGAAGACCTTGTCGGCCAACATAGGAACGCAGTCTCTCTTTGTTCTACAAGTGGACGATGGGGTAATATTTGTAAAATTTCTGAATAAGGGTATACATTTTCAGGATTTGATAAAGAAAATCCAATGCCACATTGCTGCATGAAGGCACAGCAATTTACTTGTAAGTTTCTGTGCAGCACAGCCAGTTAAAAGGACCCTCAATGCATCTAGACACTGGGTCACAGCCTAAACTCTAAGCACTTGACCTCGAGCTAACCTTCTACAGAGCATCTATGGCCAGACGCCTCAAGCCGGTCTCAAACACCAGGACGAGCGACCCAGTGCAAAAAGAAACCAGCCCACGCAGACACCTTAAACCGGTCTCAAACGTAGGGGCTGACCAGCATCTCTCATATTCAGCTCAAATCAGGGGCGAATATGGGGCGGCCCGGCGCGTCTGCCACGTTGAATTGACGACCGGGTTCCACACGAAATCACCCGAAAACCCAACAGTTCGACGGGCATCTTCTCTAGTGAGGATGTGAACACCTTGTGGCGCCGCTCAGACTCGCCGCCCGAGGGCCAAAGTCCGGCTATTTAAGCCGGACGACAACCCCCAACCCTAGCCACATCCGATTCCTCCCTCTCCACATGGTCAGCCCAAGCCCATCCACTTCTCTCCCTCTCTGCATCCCTCTTCCCTCGCCGTCCGCCTCTGCCATGGCTCGACAGAGGAAGACCACGTATTTGGATCTCCCACTCTCCATCACTTCCAATTCTTGGTGGACAAGGTGGCCAAGAAGCTTGTCCCGTGGGAGGGACAAAACATCACCACCATCGGAAGCACCAACCTCGTCAAGTCGGTGTTAACCTCTCAGGTGGTGTTCTTCATTACACCGCTAATTGCCCCTCAAGCACGATCCACAATGTTAACAAGCTCGAAAGGGCCTTTCTGTGGTCCAAGACGGCCAAGACTACGAAAGCTAAATGCAAGGTCAATTGGGACGACATGTGCAACCCCTTGGCCTATGGAGGACTAGGGGTCTTTAACACCAACAAATTCACGCGGGCACTTAAGTTGAGATGGCCTTGGTATGAATGGAAAGAGTCTTCCAAGCTTTGGGTGGGCATGGGCAACCCTTGTGATGAAGTGGACCTCGATTTCTTCTACTCCTCCGCCCCACCATGGTTGGGAATGGCGCGAGGGTTCTTGGGAGGAAGCTGAAAGATATTGCCCCCCTCAGTTTTGAAGCATCTTCGAGGAAGAAGGGGAAGGTGCGCGAGTCACTTATGGAAGGTGCGCGAGTCACTTATGGAGAACGCTTGGATTGCCAAAATCAAACTCACTCCCGAATTCTCTTGCGATCAAATCCATGAGTTTGTGGCCCTTTGGTCCCTCATCTACGACTTCCAATTGGACAGTCTCGTGGAGGATGACATTCTTTGGAAGCACATTGTTAGTGGCCACTACTCTACGACATCCACTTGCAAGGCACAAAATTTTAGGGAACACTCTCTCCCCTATGGACTAAGCGGTGTGGAAGGCTTGCCCCTAAGCCAAATTCTTCATGTGGCTAGTAATAGAAGATATGATCTAGACGGCCGTCCGGTTGGCAAAGAAAGGGTGGCAAAATTGCGGCCTATGCCCACTTTGCAAGAGAGAACAAGAATCCGGACCTCACATTTTCTGCAAGTATCGCTTCATGCTTCAACTTTGGAGCCTCGTCAACGATTGGATTCATATTGGGAATATTGATACCTCTCCATGGCACTTGAAAAACTCCATGCAAGATTGGTGGATCAACTCACCATGCTTGTGAGTTGGAAAATTTAGAATGAGAGAAATGCACGTATCTTTTGTTAGAAGAGCGCTCCATCTCCCATTCTTTTAAATGTGACTTAAAAAGAGGCATTACTTCGGGTCAAAGAGGGAGCTAAGAAGTTAGGAAACATAATTTTGGGGGAGTAATGCTTTTGGTTGTAAAGGTGTGTTGTAACAAAACTCTTTCCCCTCCTTAATTAATATATGAGCAAAAACTTTTGCCTCCATTTAAAAAAACACCACAAAGGCTATTGCTGCTAGTTTGCCACACAAACTGGGTAGACAGTTGGAATCTCAACATTGGGTCAAGTATCAACAACGGGAACTAGCATCTATTTTATTTTCTTTCTTTCTTCCTAAGATAATAGCTAAAAAAATCTGGAAAGCGTTGTTTTCTACTCCCTCTGATCCAAAATAAGTGTGGTGGTTTTAGTTCAAAGTATCTTTCTTCTCAAGATTACATATTCTAAGAAAAAGTTCCCAAAATCAATACATTATCATGACGAAATAAAGCAATGGATTAGGCACAACTAATTCAAGCATGAATTATGTGGGAATGATCCATAAAGTAAAACTTAAATGTTGGTCACTCTGATGAGTTGAACCCTTTTGAAAACAAGTTTTTAGAAAGGTTGAGAAAAAAATAAGCAGGGGTGCACATGCAATTAAAAGAACACAGATGCAATTTTTTGAACTAGAAAAGAAAAACATACTGATATATGAACATGCGTTAAAATAAAATGGTACATGTCCTTTCTATGATTCTGTAGCAATTTGCACCCTACACTTGGGCATGCTATGTACTCCATCCGGTACCCAAAATTGGTGTGTTTTGGACATTGATACAGTCTTCAGAATATAACTTGACCACTAGTTCCCATTGCACTAGGTACATGTACACCAAGTCAACAAGAACAAAACTATAATAGTGTGAAATTAATTCTCAAGACATATATACGAATATGGGTTTTCAAGATCCCAATCTATATATTTAAAACAATATTGATGGTTAGTATTCAGCGTTCAACTTAAGACATGTCCAACCTCGTTTGAGCCACCTTTTTTATGTACTTGAAAATCTCACATGGAATGAATGCATCATCAACAGCAATGTTTTTGGATGCCATGTCACCATCATCATAGTAGTTGGAAATTCCATCTACTATAGCACATGTAGAGGATGATTGCGTAAATATAGAGGATGATTCCAAAAAAGTTGAACAAGTTAGTTGCAACAATCCATGTATCGGCACCGGCACCGTTGGCATCACCACCATCTCTCAACGCAAAGTAGAGCAGACAGAGATCCTCCATACTGACGACAGGAAAATTCTGGCACAACATATGGAAGATGGCCATATCCATGAAAAGACCAGAGTCATCATCATGCAACTCAAGAACTTTTTCCCATGTCATATAGTCTGCCCTCAGCCTCACACTCTGGCGGCAAATCTAGAAGAATCAGGTGCCCGGTTGCCTGCAACAAGGACTGTGGTGCAAAAAATGCCGATAAACATAAAAAATGCTTCCTCGGGTGAAGCACACACTTAATAACAGATGCGAGCTAGTGCCCAATTCAGGGTCTGGCGGGTCACCAATGGGAACCTTCACAGGCAGACGAATATACTTGACATTAGGGTCCTCCCTGAGGACGGTGCCAAGTAAGATACCATGGAGGTAATCAACAAGCATCGAAAATTGCCGCAGGGCACCACAATGTCCGTCGACCACCACAGCAGGCCCGTGCATTGATCATTCTCATGGCTGATCACTCGTCGTGTAAGTAGGGGCGTCCAATCAATTTTTGGAGCCGGGACACATTAAAATAAGAATTTTATACAAATATTTATCTAAAACTATTTTATCATACTAATACATTAATCACTTTAATTTCCATTATTTAGTTGAGTAACCACATAACAACGTTGTGTAATATTACTTATGTCATTCCTTTTGTATCATTTTTAATGTGTTTCACTTAAAAAATCAACTCCGCGAAATTTTAATTGTATGTTTAACCAAAACTTGTGTTTAAATAAAAGTTTGAAATTTGTATATAAATAAATTGTATAGTACATATGTATATATTTGTGTGTATTCACATGTGTTATATATTTTAATATTATCAAATATATCATTGTAGAGATCTCTAGAAGTGTATTATCTAACTAATATTACTACTCCCTCTATTCACTTTTATAAGGTTTTGAAGACATTTCAGACAAGGTGCAAAGTATATCATTTTCAGTTGTCTGAAACGACTTATAAAAGTGAACGGAGGGAGTATCAAAATAGTGCTTTCTAGAAAATTTTGTTAGATAACCATATTTACAGGCCTTTCAAGAGTATAAATTGAACCATTTCCAAATGAGGCAAGTTAGATTCAATAATAAGTTGGCAACTGGTGACTAGTTTTTTTTGTCTGAAAACCGTAGAATAATAGTTCTACGGTAAAATTATATTAAAATAAAATTATGTTACAAATTACATGGTGAACCCCAAAGGGATTCACAAGTAGTGATCATACTTAGTGCAAAATGAAGACTAGCAAAAGATTGAGAAGCGACCAACCAAGAAACAAATAATCTCATAAGCGAGCATGGAGCATAATTAACACCGAATAATGCACCACAAGTAGGATGTAATTTCATTGCACAACTATTGACTTTCGTTCTTGCATAGGGAATCACAAATCTTAACACCAATATTCTTACTAAAGCATAATTACTCATCAACATGACTCACATATCACATCATCATATCTCAAAACTATTATGAGGAATCAAGTTTATTTTGTCAAATGGTCTTCATGAAAGTTTTTATTATATCATTCATGGATATCTATCACTTTGGGACTAATTTTCATGTGTTGCTTTTGATAAGCTCAAACAAATATAAGTGAAGATCATGAGCATAAAATTTCTTTCTCTCAAATTAATTTAAGTGAAGCAAGGGAGAATTTCTTCAAAAATACTAAAGCACACCGTGCTCAAAAAGGTATAAGTGAAGCACTAGAGCAATTCCATAGAAAAGAGCTTCCTTGACGGGATGTGAGTGCCGCTTACCTAGCCTCCCTGGCAACTATTTGAGGAATTTATTTTATTTAAAAACTTTCAGAACTAAGTAATTTATTAGAACAGTAAGCAAAACAAAATAAAATGACAATCCAAGGATAGCACACATCATGTGAAGAAGCAAAAACTTAGGCTCAAGCGATACTAACCGATAATTGTTGAAGAAAAAAGGTGGGGTGCCTGTCGGGGCATTCCCAAGCTTAGATGCTTGAGACTTCTTGAAATATTATCTTAGGATTCCTTGGGAATCCCCAAGCTTGAGCTTTTGTGTCTCCTTAATTCCTCTCATATCACGGTTTTATCACGGTTTTCCTAAATATCAAAAGCTTCATCCACACAAAACTCAACAAGAACTCGTGAGATAAGTTAGTATAAACCAATGCAAAAACCTTATCATTCTCTACTGTAAAAAATCACTAAAATTATTATTCAACATGGCATACTAAATGCCTCTGCATATTTAATACTCGTATCCTCAAATAGAATCATTAAACAAGCAAACATATGCAAACAATGCAAACATAATGGCAATCTGCCAAAATAGTACAGTTTGTAAAGAATGCAAGAGTATCAATACTTCTTAAACTCCAAAAATTATGAAAAGAATTACCACACTGTAGATAATTTATCAGAGCTTATTTTTCAAAAAGTTTCAACATTTTATCACATTCTGACTTTTCTAGGGAATTTTTGCAACAGCGGTAAACTTTCTGTTTTCAAACAGCAACATGTAGACTTGTAAAATAAGCATACTAAAGGCTATCAATGCCACTTTTATTGAAATAAAAGATGAAAAAAATTATTATAAATAACAACAAGTAAATCCTAACAAAATAAAATGATGCTCCAAGGAAAACACATATCATGTGACGAATGAAAACATAGCTGCAATTGAGGTTACCGATAATGTTGGAGACGAAAGAGGGGATGCCTTCCGCGGCATCCCCAAGCTTAGTTGCTTGGATATTCCTTGAATATTACTTTGGGGTGCCTTGGGCATCCCCAAGCTTAGGGTCTTGTCACTCATTATTCTCCTCATATCGACATCTCACCCAAAATTTGAAAACTTCAATCACACAAAACTTAACGGAACTTCGTGAGATAGGTTACTATGATAAAGAGCAAACCATTTCACATTGGTACTGTCAAAGACAAGATTCATAATTGTTTCCATACAATTCTTACTATAGCATATCATTTACATAGTCTATATTGAGCAATATAAGCCATAGAAACTAGAAAACAAGCAAACTATGTATTAAAAACAGAATCTGTCAAAAACAGAACAGTCTGTAATGATCTGGATAACTACCATACTTATGCTACTCCAAAAATTATGAACAAATTATGAACACGTGAGAAATTTGTATATTAAACTTCTGAAAAAATAATCAACTCAAAAGCACTCTTCTGTTAAAAATGAGAATTATTGTTGTGAGTGCAAAAGTTTCTGTTTTTCAGCAAAATCAAATCAACTATCACCCAACATGATCCCAAAGGCTTTACTTGGTACTTTATTGAAACAAAAGCTATAAAACATGATTACTACAGTGGCCTAATCATGTGAACACACAAAAACATTAGGGGTAAATGTTGGGTTGTCTCCCAACAAGTGCTTTTTTTAATGCCTTTTAGCTAGGCATGATGATTTCAATGATGCTCGCATAAAAGATAAGAATTGAAACATAACAAGAGCATCATGAAGCATATGACTAGCACATTTAAGACTAACCCACTTCCTATGCATATGGATTTTGTGAGCAAATACTTCATGGGAACAAGAATCATCTAGCATAGGAAGGCAAAACAAACATAACTTCAAGATTTTCAACACATAGAGAGGAAACTTGATATTATTGCAATTCCTACAAGCATATGTTCCTCCCTAAAAATAATTTTCAGTAGCATCATGAATGAACTCAAAAATATTGCTATCACATAAAGCATTCTTTTCATGATCCACAAGCATAGAGATTTTATTACTCTCCACATAAGCAAATTTATTCTCATTCATAGTGGTGGGAGCAAACTCAATGAAATAACTATCATGTGATTGAAAACTAAAATCATGATGACAAATTTCATGGTTATCATTATTCAAAATAGCATACATGTCATCACCATAAGCATCATAGATAGAAATCTTGTTCTCATAGTCAATTGAAGCCTCATCCAAAATGATGGATTCATCATTAAATAAAGTCATGACCTCTCCGAATCCACTTTCATCAATATAATCATCATAAATAGGAGGCATGCAATCATCATAATAAATTTTCTCATCAAAACTTGGGGGACTAAAAATATCATATTCATCAAATATAGCATCCCCAAGCTTATGGCTTTGCATATCATTAGCATCATGGATATTCAAAGAATTCATACTAATACATTGCAATCATGCTCATCATTCAAATATTTTGTGCCAAACATTTTATTGTCTTCTTCTAACAATTGAGCACAATTTTCCGAACCATCATTTTTAAGAAAGATATTATAAAGATGATCAATAATATGATGCAACCTCAGTTCCATTTTTATGTAGTTTTCTTTTATAAACCAAACTAGTGATAAAACAAGAAACTAAAAGATTCAATTGCAAGATCTAAAAATGTACCTTGGTAGCGACCAGACCTCAAACGGTCAAGTCTCTGTGCATCAGTGTCATCCTTGGATCGGTAATGCTGACACGCACAGTACTCGAGGAATTATAACAGAGTTTCAATCACACACTTATTACATCGAGTCCTCATAAAGAGTATGATTGCACAAATAAATCATGGCTGAAGCGGAAGCTTCGAAGGTAAATGAGTCCATCAACTCCAACGGCATAGCTGAGTGCA
This sequence comes from Triticum aestivum, assembly GCF_018294505.1. Lineage (NCBI taxonomy): Eukaryota > Viridiplantae > Streptophyta > Magnoliopsida > Poales > Poaceae > Triticum > Triticum aestivum. The sequence continues at coordinate 220,229,423 of NC_057813.1, read as the reverse complement.
AAACAACAACCTATCGCACCTTATTCGTCATCTGAGTAGTCTGCAACATAAGACGTTGCAGCCCGAAACGGGTCAGCACATGGAATATGCTGACATAGTTACACTATAAAGCAATGATAATGCAAGAACTATATCTACATGCAATATTTGGCTGGTGGAGGCTATAAGTTTCATGGTTTTGCATAAAGCTATATTTTCCCTACAAGAAAGGAATAAATTTATTTAACTACTCCCATGTTGCCCATTATTTGAGAAGGTAACCCCAACTCAAATCCCAACTAAAAGTATCATCATTAACCCAACATCAATATTAATTAAAGTAACGTGCTGAGATCACATCGATAGATTCAAGTAATAGATACTCAAAATGTCCATAACCGGGGACACGGCTAACCATGATTAGTTTATACACTCTGTAGAGGTTTGCGCACTTTTCCCCACAAGACTCGACCGCATCCATGATCGGATGATCGAGACATAGCCTTTATGAAGCATTAACTCTCTACTCCGGGTAGACAGTACCACCTACAACCCTCTACATCTGCTAGTCTACCTCTTCAAGAGCTCACGCAACTTACTCAACTATGCTAGAGCCCATAATGGCTTGTGGCTGCACACAAAAGTTTCTAGCATGAATAATCTTATGATCGCTTTGAGCCTGGGTGGCATTCCATAGGATAATCACACGGGTACTCCGGGATTTCCAAAAACAGGCAACGTTGGGTTCCCCAGGTGCCTGAACCAATCCACCCAGATGTATATTAAAGTTGCCACCTTAATGTTATCCATGATTAAAATAACTCTCAAACTTCCATGTGTGAATCACGATCCAATCCCCGTCTACGAGCATGGCTAAGCAATAATAAGCATAATATATTCCCGGGGTGATCAAAAGGTATTAGGTTCCTACCTCAAGCACCACAACCAAAACCACATGTTCCCAATCCTACTCATGCAAATATTTGAGGGGCAATACTAATGCATAGTAAAAACTGGGTATAAAAGAGCATGATCAAAGTGTAACTTGCCTTGCTGATGATCTGCAAACTCTAGAGATTCGTAGTAACAAGCTTCACACTCCGGGTAATCTAGCGTAGACAAACAATAGCATACATAAGCAATCACTCAAACGAAACACAAGAAAAACCGAGAAAAGATCCAAATCAAACACAAAACAAGAAAACAGATTAAACTAACAAGAGTCAAAACCTAACAACAATATCATGTGAATTAGATCTTAAGAGTAGGTACAAGTGATTACCTACGATTCGCAAAATGATTCAACTCAAACGGAGCAACGAAACTCAAAATACGAACGAAACAAGATCGTTTACTAATCTGGACTAAAGTCAAATTTTACAGTACCAAAATCATGTTCAAGTTAGTTAACTGGAAAGAACAGAATGATACGAAGATTTTGACGCTAGTTTCATCTAATTTGGATAAACGAGTAATAAGTTATACTAGTTTAAAGATAATGGCCTAAATCGCGACAAAAATAATCGTAGATAAATCCCTGGCCGAAAATAAACTAAAAATAAAAAGACTAACGAACCAATGTTCGCTGTCTGAACTGAATCGGCGAACATCGTTCGTTAAAATGAACGAACGGACGAACGTCCGCTAATAAAACCGAAAAAAGGAACCGCGGTTAACAAAAAAAACCGGGGCATCGATTTTACCGGTCAACGGCGGTGGGCGGTGGCGGCGGCGGCGTCCGGCGGCGCGGGGCTGCGGGGCGGGATGGCGGTGGCGGCGGCGCGTGCCGGCTCGGCTGGGCCTTTGGCCTAGTCGGGCGAAACATTTTTTTTAAATAATTTCACCCAAAGAGAAAATTCCTAATAAAATATAAAAAAATTCAAAAAACGCCAAAAACAATTTTCATCATGTAAATAGAATATTTAGAATAGGGTGAACATTTTTCTGGCCTAAAAATGCAATTTTCAAAAATGCATATTTTTCTACTTCAAATAAAATAGCAAATAAAATACCAGAAAATCATAATTTGATTTTAAAATTCTTTCTCCAATATTTCTCTTAATTTGAAGAAGTCATATTATCTTCTCTCACTTATTTTTAATATTGGAAATAATTGAAGAGTAAAATGAAATTGATCATTTTCTTCAAATTTGAAATAAATTCAAATATGATTTTCGTGAAACCTCCAACTCTCTCCTTGGGTCCTTGAGTTGCTTAAGATTTCTAGGATCTCAACCAAAATGCAAGAATAAATATGATATGCATATGATGATCTATGTATAACATCCAAATTGAAAATTGGGATGTTACAAACCTACCCCCCTTAAGATGAATCTCGCCCTTGAGATTCGGGTTGGTCAGCAAAAAGGTTTGGGTGGTCTCTACGAAGATCTTCTTCTCGCTCCCAGGTGGCTTCCTCCTCGGTATGGTGGCTCCACTGAACTTTGCAGAACTTGATAACATTGATTCGAGTAACTCGACTGGAAAACTCGAGAATCTTGACTGGCTTCTCTTCATAGGTCAAATCACTGTCTAACTGAATTGCTTCCAATGGCACTGTATCTCTCATAGGAATATCGGCCATCTCTGTGTGGCACTTCTTCAACTGGGAAACGTGAAACACATCGTGAACTCCTGACAATCCTTCTGGCAATTCCAGCTTGTAGGCAACTTCTCCCATGCGTTCCAAAACTCTGTATGGTCCCACAAAACGTGGTGCTAACTTTCCCTTGACTCCAAAATGCTTAACTCCTCGAAGCAGGGACACACAAAGATATACTCTGTCTCCGACTTTGTAAACTATCTGCTTGCGTTTAGAATCCGCATAACTCTTCTGCCTGGACTAGGCTACTTTGAGTCTGTCGTGAATCAACTTAACCTTCTCTTCAGAGTCTTTGATTAAATCTGGTCCGAACAAATGTCGATCTCCAACTTCATCCCACGATAACGGTGTCCTGCACCTCCTTCCATACAAAGCTTCGAAAGGGGCCATCTTCAAATTGGCTTGATAACTGTTGTTATAAGAGAACTCTGCATACAGTAAATTGTCGTCCCAACTAGATCCATAATCTAGCGCACAAGCTCTCAACACGTCCTCCAGAATCTGATTGACTATCTTGGTTTGTCCATTTGTCTGTGGATGAAAGGCTGTACTGAACTCTAGCCTGGTACCCAAGGTTTCATGCAACTGATTCCAAAACTTTGAAGTAAACTGGGTTCCTCTATCTAATACAATGGTCCTTGGAACTCCATGCAGACATACGATCCTGGTCATGTATATCTTTGCCAACTTAGCACTCGTATAGGTGGTCTTCACCGGGATGAAATGAGCTACTTTCGTCAAACGATCGACTACAACCCAAATAGAGTCATAGCCCGAATGAGTCCTGGGCAATCCAATGATAAAATCCATGCCAAGTTTATCCCACTTCCATTCGGGTATCGACAATGGTTGTAGCAATCCAGCTGGCTTCTGATGCTCTGCCTTAACTCTCTGACATACTGCTACATACTCGGCAATATCCTTCTTCATTCCTGTCCACCAGAAACTTTCCTTCAAATCCAAATACATCTTAGTGTTTCTTGGGTGAATTGAATACGGCGAATCATGGGCCTCCTGCAAAATCAACTTCCTGATCTCGGAGTCATTAAGCACATATACGTGATCCTCAAACCATAAAGTGTCGTGCTCATCCTCAATAAATCCTTTAGCCTTTCCTTTGCTCATCTTTCCCTAATCTCAGCAATCTCTTTGTCAGTCTTCTAGGATTCTCTGATCTTACCCATCAAAGTGGACTGAATCTCCAATGCTGCAACATAACCTCTCGGAACTATCTCCAAACATAGCTCTCGAAGATCATCTGCTAACTCCTTAGGTAATTCTCCGGTCATGAGCATGTTAACATAACTTTTGCGGCTCAACACATCTGCTACGACATTGGCCTTTCTGGGATGATAGTGCAATTTCATATCATCATCCTTGATGAGCTCCAACCATCTCCTTTGCCTGAGGTTCAACTCCTTCTGCGTGAAGATATATTTCAAACTCTTATGATCCGTGTATACCTCACAATGGTTTCCGATGAGAAAATGTCTCCATGTCTTCAGCGCATGCACTACGGCTGCTAACTCCAAATCATGCATAGCATAATTCAACTCATGAGGTTTAAGCTGTCGTGAGGCATATGAAACAACTCTTCCTTCCTGCATAAGCACTGCTCCAAGTCCTCAACGTGAAGCGTTGCAATATACTTAATAATTCTTCTGTTGGTCTGGGAGAATCAGCACTGGGGCTGAAACCAAACGTTTCTTCAACTCCTGAAAACTGGCTTCACACTCGTCAGTCCATTTAAACTTGGTGTCCTTCTTCAATAACTCTGTCATGGGCTTTGCAATCCTGGAGAAATTCTCAATGAACCTCCAATAATATCCTGCAAGTCCAAGAAAACTCCTGATCTCTCCAACTGATGTGGGTGCCACCCATTTAGTCACAGAAACAACCTTGGTAGGGTCTACTGCTATTCCTTCTCCGGATATAACATGTCTAAGAAATCCAACTTCCTTTAACCAAAACTCACCTGGGCGCGCACTGGTGGGTTGTGACCCCCTCGGGGCATCCCCAAGGTGCTGCTTTGGCCCATTGGTGGTCTTCTGGTCCATAAAAAATCCACAAAAAGTTTCGCAGTGTTTGGACTTTGTTTGATATTTATTTCCTGCGATGTAAAAGCATGCAAAAAATAGCAACTGGTACTTGGCACTATGTCAATAGGTTAGTACCAAAAAAGATATAAAATGACTATAAAATGATTATAAAACATCCAACAATGATAATATAACAACATGGAACAAATCAAATATTATAGATACATTGGAGACGTATCAGGGAGCAGCTAGAATTAGAACCTAGTTGGGGAGAATCATTGCTTTCAAGATAAGTAGATATTTTGGAGCAAATCTCAGGAGCTTCATCTATTTCAATCTCTTCATCCACAGCTTCACTTTCTTCACTTTGAATTCCCCCATTTCCAGGAACAGGATAATAGACAGCAAGTTGAATCACAGGGTCATCTCCATCAGCCAAATTAAGAGTAAAGAATGGGTTATCCTCTTCAGCAGCAGTATCAACTATCTCCTGGTAATCAGCTGGAAGGATTTGAGGATCCAAGTTGAGATCCATAATGAAGTTGTCTTTAAACACCAAAGGTGGCACAATAGTAATTGAAGGAATCTCTGCTTGCATGTGTGAGCTAGCAAAAATTAGAGCAGGAATGTCCTGAGGTGGGAGCTTCCTGTTGAATATTAGGGATGACATTCTGAGGTGGGAGCTCATTCAGATGGACTACAGGCTGATGACCCACAAGTATAGGGGATCTATTGTAGTCCGTTCGATACGTAAGAGTGTCGAATCCAACGAGGAGCAGAAGGAAATGACAAGCAGTTTTCAGTAAGGTATTCTCTGCAAGCACTGAAATTATCGGTAACAGATAGTTTTGTGATAAGGTAATTTGTAATGGGTAACAAGTAACAAAAGTAACTAAGGTGTAGCAAGGTGGACCAATCCTTTTTGTAGTAAAGGACAAGCCTGGACAAACTCTTATATAAAGCAAAGCGCTCCCGAGGACACATGGGAATTACCGTCAAGTTAGTTTTCATCATGCCCATATGATTCACGTTCGTTACTTTGATAATTTGATATGTGGGTGGACCGGTGCTTGGGTACTACCCTTCCTTGGACAAGCATCCCACTTATGATTAACCCCCCTCGCAAGCATCCGCAACTATGAAAGAAGAATTAAGGTAAACCTAACCATAGCATGAAACATATGGATCCAAATCAGCCCTTTACGAAGCAACACAAAAACTAGGGTTTAAGCTTCTGTCACTCTAGCAATACATCATCTACTTATTACTTCCCAATGCCTTCCCCTAGGGCCGAATCATGGTGAAGTGTCACGTAGTCAACGTTCACATAACACCACTAGAGGAGAGACAACATACATCTTATCAAAATATCGAATGAATACCAAATTCACATGATTACTTATGACAAGACTTCTCCCGTGGCCTCAAGAACAAACGTAACTACTCATAAATCATATTCATGTTCATAATCATAGGGGGTATTGAATAGCATTAAGGATCTGAACATATGATCTTCCACCGAGTAAACCAACTAGCATCAACTACAAGGAGTAATCAACACTACTAGCAACCCATAGGTACCAATCTGAGGTTTTGAGACAAAGATCGGATACAAGAGATGAACTAGGGTTTGAGAGGAGATGGTGCTAGTGAAGATGTTGATGGAGATTGACCCCTCTTGATGAGAGGATCGATGGTGATGACGACGGCGACAATTTCCCCCTCCCAGAGGGATGTTTCCCCGACAGAACAGCTCCGCCGGAGCCCTAGATTGGTCCTGCCCAGGTTCCACCTCAAGACGGCGGCGCTTCGTCCCGAAAGCTTCCTTATGATTTTTTCCAGGACAAAAGACACCATATAGCAGAAGATGGGCATCGGGGGCCTGCCAGGTGGCCCACGAGGCAGGGGGCGCGCCTAGGGGGTAGGGCGCGCCCTCCACCCTCATGACTGGTGGGTGGCCCCCCTCTGGTGCTTTCTTTGCCCAATATTTTTAATATATTCCAAAACTGACTTTCGAGGAGTTTCAGGACTTTTGATGTTGTGCAGAATAGGTCTCTAATATTTACCCCTTTTCCAGCCCAGAATTCCAGCTCCGGCATTCTCCCTCTTCATGTAAACCTTATAAAATAAGAGAGAAAAGGCATAAGTATTGTGACATGATGTGTAGTAACAGCCCATAATGCAATAAATATTTATATAAAAGCATGATGCAAAATGGACATATCAACTCCCCCAAGCTTAGACCTCGCTTGTCCTCAAGCGAGAGCCGTTATCAAAAAATATGTCCACATGTTTAGAGATAGAGGTGTCAATAAAATAAAATACAAACATGAGGGCATCCTGATCATTCCTTGAATAGCAACATATAAACTGTCATATGATTTCTTATGCTAAAGTAACAATCTATTCACAATGTAGAGTATGAATCAGAAACCTCATTGAAAACTAACAAAGGATGATCATTCACTGAAGCAATTGCAATTTATCATAACATCGGAAAGAGTCAATATAACAGCTTTTCAGCAAGTCCACATACTCAACTATCATTTAGTCTTTCACAATTGCTAACTGTAGGACCTTGAGAAGAGGTGTCTAGAGGGGGGTGATTAGACACTAAGTACCAAAGTTGCAGTTTTTAACTTCTTTAAGTTTAAGTGGAGTTTAGGCACAAGTTTAACATTCACAATACATAACGAGCAAGCACGCAAAGAGTATATGAGCAGCGGAAAGTAAAGCATGCAACTTGCAAGAATGTAAAGGGAAGGGTTTTGGAGGATTCAAACGCAATTGGAGACACGGATGTTTTGTCGTGGTTCCGATAGGTGGTGCTATCGTACATCCACGTTGATGGAGACTTCAACCCACGAAGGGTAACGGTTGCGCGAGTCCACGGAGGGCTCCACCCACGAAGGGTCCACGAAGAAGCAACCTTGTCTATCCCACCATGGTCGTCGCCCACGAAGGACTTGCCTCACTAGCGGTAGATCTTCACGAAGTAGGCGATGTCCTTGCCGTTACAAAATCCTTGGTTCAACTCCACAATCTTGTCGGAGGCTCCCAAGTGACACCTAGCCAATCTAGGAGACACCACTCTCCAAGAAGTAACAAATGGTGCGTTGATGATGAACTCCTTGCTCTTGTGCTTCAAATGATAGTCTCCCCAACACTCAAATCTCTCTCATAGGATTTGGATCTGGTGGAAAGAAGATTTGCGTGGAAAGCAACTTGGGGAAGGCTAGAGATCAAGATTCATATGATAGGAATGGAATATCTTGGCCTCAACACATGAGTAGGTAGTTCTTTCTCGAAAATGTATGCTGGAAGTGTAGGCACGTTCTGATGGCTCTCTCCACGAATGAAGAGGAGGTGGAGGGGTATATATAGCCTCCACACAAAATCTAACAGTTACACACAATTTACCAAACTCGGTGGGACCGAATCAACAAACTCGGTCGGACCGATTTAGCAAATCTAGTGACCGTTAGGATTTTCGGTGGGACTGATATGCAACTCGGTAGGACCGATATGGTTAGGGTCAGGGCATAACATAATCTCGGTGAGACCAATTACACAAACTCGGTGAGACCAATTTTGGTAATTAGCTAACCAGAGAGTTGGTCAGGCAAACTCGGTTGGAACAATTACACAAACTCGGTAGGACCGATTTTGGTAATGAGTCAACCAGTAAGTTTGCATTGTAATCTCGGTACTACCGATTGCTCAAACTCGGTGAGACCGATTTTGGTAATGGACATACACAGAGAGATTACAATCCCATCTCGGTGAGACCAAGATCCCTATTGGTGAGACTGATTTGTCTAGGGTTTGTGGCAGTGGCTATGACATTGAACTCGGTGGCGCCGGATAGAAAGAATCGGTGGGGCCGAGTTTGACTTTGGTTTAGGTCATATGTGTGGAAGTGGGAAAGTAGTTGAGGGTTTTGGAGCATATCACTAAGCACTGTGGAGCAAGAAACTCATTAAGCAACACCTCATCCCTCCTTGATAGTATTGGCTTTTCCTATAGACTCAATGTGATCTTGGATCACTAAAATATAAAATGAAGAGTCTTGAGCTTGAAGCTTGAGCCAATCCTTTGTCCTTAGCACCTTGAAGGAGTTCCCACATCCTTTAGTCCATGCCACTCCATTGTTGAACTTATCTGAAACATACTAGATAAAAGTGTTAGTCCAACAAGAGATATGTTGACATTAATTACCAAAACCACCTAGGGAGCACTTGTGCTTTCACTAACAATCACCCAATACTTATGGGTATGAAGTTTCAGGGCTTATAGTTTCGCCTCCCAACCTTTTACCTCAAGGGTAATGTCAACAATAATAATTTATAAAAACCTACATCCAAGTGGATATATATATATATAGGGCTGGACTATTCTGTTACTAGTAACAGAATATTATTCTGTTACCCCTGCCCCTATAAGGACGCGCGACGCGATTTACAAACCGGTAACTAAAACAAAAAAAAGAGTAAACCACGGGTCGCCCATTCTATCCCTAACGTCCAGTCCCGAGCGTCACCACCCTGATGCCCCATCCACCGGCACCACTCCAGCCCCCGCCAATCCTCCGGTGCCGCCCTCGACCCAGTCACCGGCGCCGCCCCTGACCAGCCACCGGCACCGCCTCGCCCAGGCACCGGCGCCATCCCCCGCCCAGCCACCGGCGCCACCCCCGCCCAGCCACGGGCACCGCCTCGCCCAGGCACCGGCGCCATCCCCCGCCCAGGCACCGGCGCCGCTCCCGACCAGCCACCGGTGCCGCCCCTGCCCAGCCAACAGCGCTGCTCCCAGACTCATCCTCACGGCCCCCGTCGACCTCCTGGTAACCGTGAAGCCAATAGCGGCGGAATATTGCGGCTGGGCGTCCGCCCTTGAACTGTCGCGCGCCTTTGCCTTGAACGGTCGGACTCGCTGTCCCCGAGCTGGCCCCCACCCCAGCCCCTAGTAGGCCTCCGCACAACTTCCCACGAACATGTGCACGGTGCTGCTCTCCTCTGATTTCTCTCTTCTTTCTCTCTTGCATGATGTTGCTACTTCCTCTGCTGATGCTGCGGTGATGTTGTGGTTTTGATTCAGAGGAACTGAACAAAAAGGAGAAGAAAGCCATGATTTTTATTGTTGTGGTTTTGTTTTATTGCCCTCAATGTGTTTGTTGGAATGCCTACAACAAACATTCATATTTTTTCATGTTTCTCTTTTGTTCTGATGTACTACTCTATCCATGATCTTTGTACGTGTGGATGTCCAGTATGCACACTTCCCTACTATGTGAAGTACAAAATATGTGTGTGTGTGTGGGGGGGGGGATTCATCATGAATGTTCAAAAAAATAGTTGTCTCCTAATTTTACATGTTGGCTTGTCCACTGTATAGAAGTTTGAATCGTACACTTGTCGGTTTGTGTGTGTGTGTTGTTAAAATTCTCTGTTAGGTTTGACCAAGATACAACAGTTTGGCGCATACATCGTTTGCATGCCTATCTCTCCCATTTTGCACAGTTTTCCTAAGTAACCTTAAGTTCAGTCGCATCTGTAGGTGTGGGTGCAGAAAAAACATTTGCATCAGTTCAAAATGAAACATAAAAACAGTACGATGCGTAGTTTGATGTGTGTGTTAAACAAAACAGTACGGTTTTGCATTATATTTTGTTCACTAAACAAAAAAGTTCTATCAGTTCAGCAAAGAAAAACCCTCTCCTCCTATCAATCCCACTTCAACGGCCGCGTAATTCCATTTCCCCTTCTTTCTCTCTAGCCATAACCTCGGCCGCCGGCCACCCCGCTCCTGCACCTTACTGCTTGTTCTCTGTTGGTGGTGCACACCACTGATGATAGATGGTAGCTACTCTTGATGCACATTTTTTCACTACTGGCTGTGCCTACGCATTGGTGTGCTGTAGAGTGATGTGAAACACTCAGTTCAATTTCACATTAACTAACTCATCACACACTCAGTTCAATTTCTTCAGTGGCAAAAAAGTGGAACCTGCAGGAGAAGCTACGGGGGGCGAGGACGTCCAACTCGGCGAGATTAACGTCATAGTCGACCCCATGTTCGCTGGCAAGACCACCGTGGTTCTCCACCGGCACCGGTAGGTACTTCACCCTGGTGATGTCTCTTGCTTACAGATTCATTTCGCCCCTGTTCCTGTCAGTCGGTCAGGGAGTAAGAAGAAAAATGAACATTGAGAAGAGTAGGTATTAAGCCAGGTATATAAAACTAATGTGCTTCAAAGTGTTTGCTTAAATGCATAAACAAAGATTTATTTTAGTTCAGTTCATCATGAGCAGTAGTCCAAGGCCTCAGCTCCTCTTTCCTCTGTAGTGACGATCGCATCAGCTTCACTCTTTCCTTTCTGCGGTAGTGCATGGCTGGAGCTTGCTGGCGATGGCGGATGTGGAGCTTCACCACCATTCGCAGCCCCAAACCGTGATCCAGTTCTTCGTGAGGCTCTCGAGCTTGTATTTTTTTTCCAGTTCATCTAATGTAAGCTATTCCGTACATCTAATTCCCAATCATAAGTACGATTCCCTTTATGTTTTCCATTTTCTTCCTATAACACAAAACATGCACTGTAGGATGAAATGAGAAGATATACTAAAAGAAAATGTGTGGTGGCGTTGTCCATGTTTCCAATTTAAACCACTAGCTTTTTCATACACAAAAAAATCTGCAAATATGTTTGCTAATGTGTGTTTCTAATTGAACCATGCAAGTTTCATTTGATGGCATTCGACAAAATTGCTACTGTGTTTTTCTAATTGAAATTGCTACTGGATAGATGTGCCTTCTTCGGCGTCACTGTGATATCCACCATTGTGCTTATTGATGTGATGTTTTGAAATTTTTTAGTGCTGTAAAAATTGTTTACTTCTAGTTGCTGCTTGATGCCACGGCTGAAATGTGCAAGTTCAATCATTGTCATAGAGCGAGTTCGGAAGTTTGATTTGGTTAAAAAGTAGGAAAAGAAAAATCTCAGTGCCAGTGTGGAGAACTTGCAGGTTCTAATAATGTTGTATGACAGGTTAGGGACAGTCATCCGGGTGCATGGGAGCAACTACTGATGGAGGACGAGTCAAAGTGTTGTGACTGGCTGCTGCAGATCCTCTGATGGTAATGCCCCTCTACATTTGAATTGACAAAAATTTTACAGAATTTCAGTTCCTTTGTACTTATGAGATCTTCAGTCCACGACGAAAAATTTCAGAGTTCTACTTCGTCAAGATAGGAGAGAGATTTCGATGGGACACGACCAGATTATGATGTTGGACTAGCAAATTTAGCAGATGATGATGTTGTACATCAATTCAGACCAGAGGGACTGTAAGGTAAAAGAAACAATATACAGGAGTTCAAAGTCGAGAAATAGGGGGATGTTTGTTCGTATGTCTAAAAATAATTGAGTTTATATAGGAGTTCAAATGGATAAAAAATATTTATATGTTTGAAGTTCATCGACCAAAATTCTAAAAGTTCAAATTGAGAAACGTGGTAAGTTCGAACGAAAAATAAATGAGCCCTTCAACAATTTCACTGAGAAAAAGGTAAGGAGTTTATGTATAACTGTAGCTAGTGCCCATCGATGCAAAAAGTGCCAAAAAAGATCAGTTCGGACTTACTAAATGTCCATATTGTACTCCCTCCGTAAACTAATATAAGAGCATTTAGAATACTATAAAATAGTGATCTAAACGTTCTTACATTAGTTTACGGAGAGAGTACATAATATTTACACTGTCTTCAATTTCTGGAAAACAAGCTTCCGTACAAAGATGCATGATGCAGCAGAGATGGCACATCTGTTTTGCCATGACATGGGTACTAACAATGCAATAACTTGCAGATGCATGCCTCTAAATGTTCCTAATGGGAGCCTCCTCATTCTGTGAATGTGTGTGTGTCCTCAATAGTTTGGCCCTCCTCACCGGATTTTATGCAGTATGCACCTTTTTAGTACAAACTTTTAAAAAGTTTCTTTTTGAACTTCTCATAATTAATATACATGAACTTGATTATGTTTTTGACATGTACTGATATCAGCTTCATTTGATTTTCGTGTGTGTGCTTGTAACACAATCAGTTCACACGTCGAGATACCATAAGTTCAAGTTCACTAGTATTTATAAATGTTGGTTTATAGTACTAGTATTTACAAATTTCTTATAATTTCCACGAGTCGGAGGCCGTATATATTTCTTATTTCTGTTGCTACAAGTTCAAGTGATCAAATGCTATAAGGTTGCATGTTATTCTCCAATTAGAAAAATATAAACAATGATGCTACAAGTTCAAGCTTGCCTATGTGTCCTAGTGTGTTCCCCGTTCCACTTTCCATATAGCGTATTCTGAACATTAGATGCTTTCAAAAAATGCGTCGCACAAGTTCAAGTATAATTGCTGCAGGAGTTCAAAAATCTGAACAGTTTAAGCTCAACCCGATTTCAAGAATTTCCTTCATATATTGTTTTTATGTTAGTTTGTTGTTATGGATAGTACAAGTGCAAATTATTGTGTAGTACATGTGTCCATTGATGTGTTTGAATCCCTTTAGTTCACTTTGATTCCTACAGGTGGTTCAACATGTCAAGCAGTAGCAGCGCTTGCTCCCAATGATTTCTCGCGCAAGGAGGATACAGGGATGCTACATTGCTAGAGGAGCAGTACCATGTAGTAGCTAGCTGAAGAAAAGGTATTGTCCTGTCGCTTTGGCCTTACCTAGTATGGATAACATTTTTATGGAAAACTTGCTATTTCCCTAGTGCGCTAACATGATGTGTTGGAATATCAGTATCCGCACAGCCAGCGGCCTGCTTTGGCCATGCCGCACCACCACTGACACGTCCACCATAGTTGCTGGCAGCCGTCCAAGTTGAGCGTCGATGGGAGTCCTTTGCGTGCTTCAAGGACACTCTCTCATATCAATCTATCTCTTTCTTTGCTCCTGCTATTAAAATGCGTAGATGTGCTGCTTTGCTAATTGAGTAGATGGGAAGATGTGAAAAGAACATGCTCTCTAGGTGTGTGACTATTCCTGTGAGCACAAATGTATTTAAATGTTTATTTTGTGCTTCAGCTTATGCTTTTGGGCAGTACAAATACATCTTCAAAAATAAGTACAAATGCGGTCTTATAGAACTCTAATAGTTGTTGGATGCTATTCCAAATGCCAATGATCATGCAAAACGGTTATTGCTAGAATCTAGATGATATGTAATGTAGTTACCATAGTTTCACCCTATTTTATGGTTCTAATTATTGTTGCATAAGTCTTTAAAAGAAATGTTCGGTAAATGTTTGTGATCATTGCTTATAGGTATTCATATGAACTTTAAAATAATGGCCTTTCTTGTAGGAGGTTCAAAGATTGTCGTTGAGCAAGTTCAAGAGATTAGTTTGGTGAAAATAATGTGATCTTTTGGTTAGGATTTTGCATAATCCATAGCCTTCAGACGAGCAATTCAAGGCCTACTACGCGAGTCGTCCATCATCTTCTACGCATGGGCTTGTTGTCTCTACACATCTAGCATCGGAGTATCTCCTCCCGTTGCCGCACACACATGCCCACGGTTGAGATAGTGTTGTTTGTGATTGCTGGCCGTGACTCTTATGTTGTCATTGGACAAAATAATTTGTTCTGTAACTCTGTACTGAGGGGACCTTCAACATATATGGTGTTTAGAATTTGTTATGTAACTCTGTACTATCGACCTTCAACATATATGGTGTTGTCAGTATTCTGATATGTAGGCCAAAATGGTGAATATCTAAACATTAGTTTGATTTAATAAAATTGAGAGGTTCTACTTTCGGTAAATAGCTGAAACTGGGTGCAACAAAGTTCTACCATTAGTCATGGGGATTATCAGTTCATGTGTACTATTTTTTTGTCAGTTTGTGTGTTTTTTGTTTGTCAGGCTGTGTGTTTGTGCGTTGGTAACAATAGTTGTTGCTGCTAGGTACCTATCTGACAGTTGTAATTCTGTGACGTTGACGTCCAAGTTCTACAACTGATCCGTACAAACAAAAATGGTGGTCTGTTCTACAAAGGAGAAATGGTTGAATTAAAAATATTGATCAATACAAGTTAAAAATGGTGGTCCGTTCGAGATAAAAGAAATGATAGAAATTCAACTTGTAAAAGTTCAAGCAAAAATAAACCCCATGCAATTCAAATGGGAAAAGTACAAGTCGTAAAATAAGAGAAGTCCACAACATCGTTGTAAAAAATGTTTAGTTAAAAAAAGAATAAGAACATTTTCTTTTTGAAAAAACTATCATTCAGTTCGATGATATAAACAATGCAAGTGCAGGGGCGACGATACAACAAATCGTTGAAAACTTATGAGCAAAAATATTATCCAAAACAGAGCAAAGTCTAGTTAGTGAAAACACGCTTACTACAAACCCATGCAAACATCAGTTCAAGTACTTTTTTTCCGGAACCTTTCAAAATTACTCTCCGAATAACACATCAGTACAAACGCACACATAGATCAGTACAAGTACTCTGTTTTTTCTGACGAAAAAACAACACGATGAGTCTTACCGTAATCCAAATTACTCTTCAACGGTTGCGAATTTGAGAAAACGTTCAACATGAGTAAGTTTCATATTTTCGATATCTTTCCAACCGTATACTATTTGCCTCATTTCGACAAACTTTTAAAAAAATGCATTCAAAATCATATTTGACTGTATTTGAATTCGTTTTTAAACCATAAGGAATTATAAAAACATTTCAATACGAAAAAGTTGCGGATTTTCCATGGCTTTCCAACGCCGTATCATTTGCATCAATTCGACATTCCGTTTGCCAAAAATCAAGAAAATACATTTTGCCTAGAATTTCACCGGTTTCCAAATTACTTTTAAATCATATAGAATTAGAAAAACATTAGATATATGGAAGATGCGGATTTTCACCAGCTTTCCAACGCCATCTAATTTTCTCAATTCTGACAAACTGTTTGAAAATTGAGTCCAAAATAAGATTCACGTTTTTGGTTTTGAAAAAAATGGATTTTTTAAAACTGCTCTTAAACCATAGTGATTTTGCAAAAACGTTCAATATACTTGAAATATAGTTGTCAAGAGCTTTCCAACGATATATTATACACCCCGTTCCGAGAAAAAAATTTCAAAAAAATTTTGAACTAAAGAAGACGATTTGTTAAACAGAACTGATGCATCAGTTCAACCGCTCAAAAATTATCAGTACAACCACCTGAAACCGTCAGTTCAGAAAGTGTAACAGAATAATATTCTGTTACGTGTAACAGAATAGCCCCGATGTGTGTGTGTGTGTGTGTGTATATATATATAGGGTGGGTCTATTATGATAACACCCCCTTAAGACCTTATTCTGCACATCAAAAGCCTTATTCTGCACACCACCAACAGATCGCGCCTCCGCCCCTCCCCTCCCCGCCTTCTACCGCGGCAGCGGCCTGGGAGCGTCGCCACCCCTCCCCTCCCAGCCTTCTACCGCGGCAGCAGCCTGGGCGAGCCACCGCCCCTCCCCTCCCGGCCTTCTTCTGCGGCGGTGGCTTGGGAGCGATGCCGCCCCTCCCCTCCCCGCTTTCTCCCGCGGTGGCGGCCTGGGAGCGTCGCCGCCCCTCCCCTCCTGGCCTTCTTCCGCGACAGCGGCCGACAGAGACGCCGCCCCTCCCCTCCCGGCCTTCTTCCACGGCGGTGGCCAGGCAGTGACGCCGCCCGTTGCCTCTCGGCCTTCTTCCGCGCCAGGCACCGAGCAACACTAGCCTATCGGCCTTCTTCCACGACAGGAGCTCGGTAGCGCCGCCAACGAAATCCTCCGGGCCTGCAATTAGTTGTACTTCATTAGATGTGGATTGGTGCTGCCTGGACATCAAACCAATTCGAGCAAGGAGGAGTGTGCGCAAGGTTGCTTCATCCACGGTAGGTTCTTGGAATAAGTCTGCATCGACCTTCAGTGCAAATCCTCCTTCCCCGTTCACCTTGAGCAACGTCCGGGCCGCCCATGAACTTCTAAAGGGCAAGTGGACTGCACGGGCGAGCGTGAAAGTTGTGCAGACGGACAAGAAGGGAACTTCCTCCTGTAAATGCAAGAAATCACTGCAACACGAGGTAAAGCAGTACACTTCCTCGACCATCTCAGTGTAGTTATCCTAGACAAAACATGTGCAGTGCGGTTGCTTCAGTTCATTGTCGGGGAAAATGCAGCGCACTTACTCGGTTATGCAGTACGCTTGTATAGGTTCATTATGGATAACGATGCAGTGCGGTTGCTTCAGTTCACCTTGCGGGGTGATGTAGTCACCATGCAATGCTTCGGCAGTACCATTTTCAACACATTGCAGTTCGCATGATTCAGTTCATTTAACCTAACAATGCAGCTCAGTCATTTTGTGTGCAGGAGATGACGTTCAGCAGATACAAAATGCCGCGCATAATTGACAGCACTGAGAACAACAACTTTCAGAAGAGTGGATATTCTTCTGAAAGAGATGCTGGCTGGGTTACCCCTGAGATTCCTCGTGGATTCTTCACGATGAAAAACAGGGTGAGTACTCTCCACAAGAAGATTTTTTCCAGGAAGAAGGTGTAGTTGAAGATGACGATGATGTCACATTCGTCTGGGAAGGCACTCACCAACGCGATGATGAAGACGATGATGATGAAGATGAGCCGATAATAGTTCTCAACCCAGAGTATAAGCACGAGTTCACTACGTTTGGACAGCATGTCCGAACAGACAATGATGACGCAGTTGAATACGATGTTGCAGCAGATGATGATTATGTCTATGATGATGTGCCACTGCTCCAGAATTTTCAAACCAATCCACCGAGACATCGTCACAACACTGGATTACCACGATGTCCACCTGCCGCACCACAAAACAGAGCTCAGCGTCCACCTGTTGCACCGAAAAACAGAGCTCCAACCAGACCCGCTGCATCAACTTCGACGCTGCGACCACCAACGGTGCCTCGGTCAAAAGTAAACAGCAGGTACAAATCCTCCTCACTGTTGCCGCCGCGGGATCCTCAACTACACAGATCTGCTATAACCCCGCCATGTCCAATACAACCCGGCGAGCTGCAAACACCATCGGGCGGACGATTCTACACACATGTAAGTTTATGGTCTGAAAAAAAATAGTTGCAGTCCATTCAGATAACATTGCAGTGCACACTGATATTTCTTACGAGGTTTGGCTAGGAACATTGAAAATGCTTTATTAAACTCATATGCACCCCTCGTATTTAAAAAACAGAACAGAACAAATTATCTCATAGAGCATTGCAATTAATGCAGGATAAAAACATGCCGTTGAACCTCGTACCTGCTGCTGGAATGAAGTTCACCACGTACGACAAGGCATGGGACTTATACAACAATTATGCAAGATGTGCAGGGTTTGGCATACGCAAGAGGGCAAAACACAGGACAAATGCCTACATTGTCTGCTCAAGAGAAGGGGTGCACAAGCAGGCTGTGTCAGATTATCACCGGGTACGTCAGAAGACATCAAAAAGGATTGGCTGCAATGCAAAGATTAGAGTCAAAAAAGGAAGGATGGCAAATTTGTGATAGAAATGGTTCAACTCAACCACAATCACAAGATGCTGGAGAGCCCCGGGATGCTTTTGCACATGCGATCACACAAAAAAGACAATCCTTTGGTAGAGCAGTTAGTGAAAGACATGCAACTGGACAACCACACACATGCTCAGATGATGTCGACGCTATCGCGTATGTCCGGTGGTCTGCAGTACATGCGACATACTAGCCGCGACTGGGTAAACAAGTAAGCACGTAACAGAGCATATATCTTGAGCATTCTGTCGGTAATTATTCCCTGTTTGATGAGATAAGTTTGCATTGTCTCTGAAAATGCAGGAAACAGAAGTTTGCCAGAGAAGAGTCTGAAGATGATGTCAAGAAACTTCTGGATTTCTTCGAGAAAATGCAGAAGATAAACCCAGAGTTATTCTATGATTATGACGTTGATGCAGATAACCATGTAAGAAACGTCTTTTGGGCGAACGCAAGTTGCAAAGGATCGTATGAAGATTTTGGAGACTGCGTTGAATTTGACATGACGTATAAAACTAACAAATTCCACATGCCGCTGGGAGTGTTTGTGGGGGTGAACCATCATCTACAGAGCACCATATTTGCTATTGCACTCGTGCGAGATGAAACAATACCATCATTTGAATGAGTTTTCAAAACCTTTCTGAGGTGTATGAACAACAAGCCGCCAATCTGCATGCTCACAGGTACAAAAAAATAAAAAACACCTGCATACTTATGTTTTATTTGGTGCACTTATATTTCTTCCATCTATCTTGCACACACGCAAACAACTTAATAAGAAAACACTATTTGTGTCTTCTCAAACAGTGTTCTTCGATGAAGGCAGCATTAAAAACTATCCTCCCACAAACTCTGCATAAGCTGTGTCGGTGGCATATCATGAAGAAGTACAAAGACCACCTCGCCTTGCTGTATAAGGCGCACGAGAAGCTCAAGGACGAACTCAATGCAGTGTTGAACCACCCACTAATGCTGTTAGAATTTGAACGAGCATGGAAGAACCTCATTCAGAGGTACAACTTGCAAGACGACGAAGTGATGAATTCACTGTGGGATGACAGGCACGAGTGGATCTCGGCTTACTAGAAGGAAATTTTTTGTGCTCGGATGACTTCCACACAGAGAAGCGAGAGCATGAACCGCATACTGAAGAAAATTTTTGTCAGGGAGAAGCATGATCTCCATCTGTTTGCTCAGCAGGTGGATAAGTGCATTCAGACCAGGAAGGTCGTCGAGCACGCAGAGACAGTAGAAAATGAGGTAAATGAAATGTCAATCAAAAATTGCTAAAAAATATGACTACAAAAACCAACAATTTTTTCATTTCTCTGGTTCGTAACAGTGCATTTGTGATCATGTAGTCAGAGGTAAAAACGACAACAAAGTTTGGGTTCGAAGTTCAGCTATCAAAAGTGTATACAAGGGCAGTGTTTGCAGATTTCAAAGAAACACCCTACCGTATCACTGCATTCAG
Organism: Triticum aestivum; assembly: GCF_018294505.1. Taxonomy (NCBI): domain Eukaryota; kingdom Viridiplantae; phylum Streptophyta; class Magnoliopsida; order Poales; family Poaceae; genus Triticum; species Triticum aestivum. The sequence goes on along the minus strand of NC_057813.1, from coordinate 220,209,724 downwards.
AGCAGAACGGTGCCCTGAGAACCCGACAAAGTATCTCGTACACCACTACCACAGATCGGATGCATTTGACTGGGCAAGGCATAATTTCCAAGTGGTCGCCGATGAAGAGAAAGGTGTCTACGAATGTGAGTGCAAACTCTGGACACACACAGGTGAGACTCCTAGCAAAAAAAATTCTAGATTCTGATATTCATGCACGAAAGCTCACTTACTGAACTTTAAAAGTACACATGCATGAGTAATTCAAAAAACCAAATGAAGTTCAATTCTTTAAAAAAACGAACAAATAACAAAAAAAATGTTTACTAATTTCATGCAGTTCACTTACAGAACAAAAAAAATCATGTGTTTGTCTGCAGGCCTCTTTTGCGTCCATGTCTTATGCATGCTTTCTCATTTGAGAGTACTCAACATTCTTGAGGTGTACATCATGAAAAAAGATACACCCGTAACGCAAGATTAGATGCAACGTTTAACAGAAGAGACTACGAGCAAACAACACCAGATGGAACCTCGCTTTTTTGCCATAGAAAATTGCTGACAGAAATAGCAATGGACCTTGCAAACAGAGCGACAATGTCCGACGCTGGGTGCCACAGAGCATTGTCTGGTATGAGGGCACTGATCGAGGAAGTTGACGTTCTCAACGAAGAAGAAGAAGAAGCAGCAAAACTAAAGCAAGCAGAGAAATACCAGCATGACAATAATGCCGAGCAAGTAGAAAATACTGAACACATCGGAACTGGTGCTATCAAAAAAGAAACAATTCTTCCACCTCATGTTTCAAACACAAGAGGAAGAAAGAAAGGGGGAGACGCAACCCAGAAAAAGGTGGCATGCAAGGAGAAAAATGATGACAAAAACAGTAAGCCACAGCCTGAGCTGGACAGTGATGGTAACCCACTGGGAGTAAGAATGTGCAGAACATGTACTGAAATCAGCGGCCACAATTCCAGGACGTGTACAAAAAGAAATGAACAAGAAAAATGAGGACATGGAGATGCACAACAAAACAGAAATTCCACTCACAACACTAATAAATGGACGAAACCGAGACGTTGTAGCATCTGCAAAAAGAGGAAGAGACACAATTCAAGAACCTGCCTCAAAAGAAAAAGAAAAAGATCAGAAAATGAGGAAGACGAAGAAGGTGAGATCAAAGAAGAAGATGATGACACAACTGAAGAAGAAATGGCTTTTGAAGAAGCAGATGGAGAAGAGGAGGAAGAAGAAGAGAGTGAAGAGGACGAAGAACGTGAAGAAACTGAAGAAACAATGGCTTATGAAGAAACAGATGATGAAGATGATGAAGAGGAAGAAGAGAGTGAAGAGACTGAAGAGAGTGAAGAGGACGAAGAACATGAAGAAACAATATCAACAAGACCACCACAAGGAAATGCTGCTGTACAGAAAAAACCGAGAACAACATCACTTTCAAAAAACAAGGTAGGAGCAAAGAAGGATGCAGTTCACAGCACTGGAAAACAAAAACCACCATCAACCAGCACGCGGGGATCAAAGAAGGATGCAGTTCTCAGCACTGGAAAACGAAAGCAGCCACCAACCAGCACGCCGGGAGCAAAGAAAGATGCAGTTCACAGCACTGGAAAACCAAAGCAGCCATCAACCAGCACGCGGGGAGCAAAGAAGGATGCAGTCCACATCGCTGAAAAACCAAAGCAGCCATCAACCAGTACGCGGAGAACAAAGAAGGATGCAGTTCACATCGTTGAAAAATGAAAGCAGCCATCAACCAGCACGCGAGGGGCTACAAGCACAAAGGTGCAGAGACAAGAATCAGCAACACCGCCATGGAAAACAAAAGAAAGTGCGACATTAGACACGCTCCAGTCATCGCACAGAAGCAGCAGGTTAACGACCAAATAGATGAACAGACAATAAATTAATCGTATGCATAGCAATTTGCTTATCTCTATGACTTATGTATCAGTTTAAATTTTGTGTAAACAACACAAATTTCCCGTTGCCTATGAGTTATTCAACTAAACCATGTAAAGAGAAAATGGTATATAGAGTATACCATATATATATAGCAGTCTTGACTAAAACATTGACACATTTGATTCAAAAACCATGTAAAAATGTCGTTAGATCACTGCAGTCCAACAAGTAGTACATATAAAACGCATTTCAATATGCAGTATGGAACTTGCAAATATGCAGTACACTTCGAACTATCATACAGTACTATAGACTAACTACATGTAGTACACACCATGCAAATTGGGAAAAAAATGTGGAAACATGTAGTGCTCAGCTGACATATAAGCAGTTCACATATTGTAATCATGTAAACACAAATTTCCCATTGAATAATAATTGGAGCGGTTCAGATAACAAAAGTGCTTATTACAAAACACATCAAAAAGATGAAGTGTTCAACACGCAAAAGTACTTATTACAAATCAACCTCATAACCTTAGCCAATCACGTCAAACATGATTCTAAACGTACGATCCTCAAGTTCAAAGAAGTTGAGGACAACAACTTGCTCAGACTCCACTATCAATGACAAATTCCTTCCACCCTTTGTGCAGACACAGCCGCTCGTCAACGCCTACACTGTACTTGGCTGGTTTAAGGTATCCATTACCAAGAACAACTTGAAGAATTCCTTTCTTCTTGAGCCGCACATACCTAACAGCTCGTTGAGGAATTTTCCGTAAAAAATAATAAAACTGTTTGAGAACAAAACTAGCAGTACAATTCTCATACTGTGAACAGAGATAGATGAAGTGCACAACAGTCCAACAAGTAGTACATATAAAACGCATTTCAATATGCAGTATGGAACTTGCAAATATGTGTTGGGGAACGTAGTAATTTCAAAAAAATTCATACGCACACGCAAGATCATGGTGATGGCATAACAACAAGAGGGGAGAGTGTTCGTCCACGTACCCTCGTAGACCGTAAGCGGAAGCGTTAGCACAGCGCGGTTCATGTAGTCGTATGTCTTCACGATCCGACCAATCCAAGCACCGAACGTACGGGGCCTCCGAGTTCAGCACACGTTCAGCTCGATGACGATCTCCGGCCTTCGATCCAGCCGAGCTCCGAAGATGAGTTCCGTCACCACGACGGCGTGGTGACGATGATGATGTTCTATCGGCGCAGGGCTTCGCCTAAACTCCGCGACGATATGACGGAGGTGGAATATGGTGGAGGGGGGCACCGCACACGGCTAAGGAACGATCCGTAGATCAACTTGTGTGTCTATGGGGTGCCCCCCGCCCCCGTATATAAAGGAGCAAGGGGGGAGGCCGGCCGGCCCTTGGGGCGCACCAAGGAGGGGGGAGTCCTCCTAGTGGGAGTAGGACTCCCCTTTCCTAGTCCAACTAGGAAGGAGGAAGGGGGAAGGAAAGAGGGGGAGAGGGAGAGGGAAAGAGGGGCCGCGCCCCCCCTCCCTAGTCCAATCGGACTCCCCTTCGGGGGGCGTGCCACCTCCTCGGCTGCTGCCCTCTCTCTCCCCTCAGGCCCACTAAGGCCCAATACTTCCCCGGGGGGTTCCGGTAACCCCTCCGGCACTCCGGTTTTCTCCGAAATCACCCGGAACTCTTCCGGTGTCCGAATATAGTCGTCCAATATATCAATATTTATGTCTCGACCATTTTGAGACTCCTCGTCATGTCCGTGATCACATCCGGGACTCCGAACAAACTTTGGTACATCAAAACTTGTAAACTCATAATAAAACTGTCATCGTAACGTTAAGCGTGCGGACCCTACGGGTTCGAGAACTATGTAGACATGACCTAGAACCATTCTCGGTCAATAACCAATAGCGGGACCTGGATGCCCATATTGGTTCCTACATATTCTACGAAGATCTTTATCGGTCAAACCGCATAACAACATACGTTGTTCCCTTTGTCATCGGTATGTTACTTGCCTGAGATTTGATCGTCGGTATCCAATACCTAGTTCAATCTCGTTACCGGCAAGTCTCTTTACTCGTTCCATAATACATCATCTCATAACTAACTTATTAGTTACAATGCTTGCAAGGCTTAGGTGATGAGTATTACCGAGAGGGCCCAGAGATACCTCTCCGACAATCGGAGTGACAAAACCTAATCTCGAATTATGCCAACCCAACATGTACCTTCGGAAACACCTGTAGAGCACCTTTATAATCACCCAGTTACGTTGTGACGTTTGGTAGCACACAAAGTGTTCTTCCGGTAAACGGGAGTTGCACAATCTCATAGTTGCAGGAACTTTGTATAAGTCATGAAGAAAGCAATAGCAGTATACTAAACGATCAAGTGCTAGGCTAACGGAATGGGTCATGTCAATCACATCATTCTCCTAATGATGTGATCCCGTTAATCAAATGACAACTCTTTTGTCCATGGTTAGGAAACATAACCATCTTTGATAAACGAGCTAGTCAAGTAGAGGCATACTAGTGACACTATGTTTGTCTATGTATTCACACATGTATTATGTTTCCGGTTAATACAATTCTAGCATGAATAATAAACATTTATCATGATATAAGGAAATAAATAATAACTTTATTATTGCCTCTAGGGCATATTTCCTTCAGTCTCCCACTTGCACTAGAGTCAATAATCTAGTTCACATCGCCATGTGATTTAACACCAATATTCATATCTGTATATGATTAACACCCATAGTTCACATCGTCATGTGATCAACACCCAAAGGGTTTACTAGAGTCAACAATCTAGTTCACATCGCTTATGTGATTAACACCCAAAAGAGTATTAAGGTGTGATCATGTTTTGCTCGTGAGAGAAGCTTAGTCAACGGGTCTATCACATTCAGAGCCGTATATATTTTGCAAATATTCTATGTTCACAATGCTCTGCACGGAGCTACTCTAGCTAATTGCTCCCACTTTCAATATGTATCCAGATTGAGACTTAGAGTCATCTGGATTGGTGTAAAAGCTTGCATCATTGTAACCTTTTACGACAAGCTCTTTTATCACCTCCATAATCGAGAAACATCTCCTGAGTCCTCACTAAGGATATTCTTGACCGCTGTCCAGTGATCTACTCTTAGATCAAAATTGTATTCCTTTGTCAAACTCAGAACAAGGTATACAATAGGTCTGGTTCATAGCATAGCATACTTTATAGAACCTATGATTGAGGCATAGGGAATGACTTTTCATTGTGTTTATATTTTCTTCCATGGTCGGGTCTTGAGTCTTACTCAACTTCACACCTTGCAACACAGGCAAGAACTCCTTCTTTGACTGTTCCATTTTGAACTATTTCAAAAATTTATCAAGGTATGTATTCATTGAAAAATCTTATCAAGCGTCTTGATCTATCTATATAGATCTTGATGCTCAATGTGTAAGCAGCTTCACCGAGGTCTTTCTTTGAAAAACTCTTATTCAAGTATCCTTTCATGCTATCCAGAATTTCTATATCATTTCCAATCAACAATATGTCATTCACATATAATATTAGAAATGCTACAGAGCTCCCACTCACTTTCTTGTAAATACAGGCTTCACCGTAAGTCTGTACAAAACTATGTGCTTTGATCAACTTATCAAAGCGTACATTCCAACTCTGAGATGCTTGCACCAGTCCATAGATGGATCGCTGGAGCTTGCACATTTTGTTAGCACCTTTAGGATTGACAAAACCTTCTGGTTGCATCATATACAACTCTTCTTTAATAAATCCATTAAGGAATGCAGTTTTGACATCCTTTTGCCAGATTTCATAAAATGTGGCAATTGCTAACCTGATTCGGACAGACTTAAGCATCGATATGAGTGAGAAAATCTCATCGTATTCAACACCTTGAACTTGTCGAAAACCTTTTGCAACAAGTCGAGCTTAGTAGATAGTAATACTACTATCAGTGTCCATCTTCCTCTTGAAGATCCATTTATTTAACATGGCTTGCTGATCATCGAGCAAGTCAATCAAAGTCCATACTTTGTTCTCATAGATGGATCTCATCTCAGATTTTATGGCCTTAAGCCATTTCGTGGAATCTGGGCTCATCATCGCTTCCTCATAGTTCGTAGGTTCATCATGGTCTAGTAACATGACTTCCAGAACAGGATTACCATACCATTCTGGTGCGGATCGTACTCTGGAAGACCTACGAGGTTTTGTAGTAACTTGATCTAAAGTTTCATGATCATCATCATTAGCTTCCTCACTAATTGGTGTAGGAATCACTGGAATTGATTTCTGTGATGAACTACTTTCCAATTCGAGAGAAGGTACAAATTACCTTATCAAGCTCTACTTTCCTCCCACTCACTTCTTTCGAGAGAAACTCCTTCTCTAGAAAGGATCCATTTTTAGCAACGAATGTTTTGCCTTCGGATCTATGATAGAAGGATTACCCAACAGTTTCCTTTGGGTATTCTATGAAGACGCACTTCTCCGATTTGGGTTTGAGCTTATCAGGTTGAAAAACTTTTTCATATAAGCATCGCAACTCCAAACTTTAAGAAACGACAACTTGGGTTTCTTGCTAAACCACAGTTCATATGGTGTCGTCTTAACGGATTTAGATGGTGCCCTTTTTAACGTGAATGCAGCTGTCTCTAATGCATAACCCCAAAACAATAGTGGTAAATTAGTAAGAGACATCATAGATGGCACCATATCCAATAAAGTGCGGTTACGACGTTTGGACACACCATAACGTTGTGGTGTTCCAGGTGGCATGAGCTGTGAAACTATTTCACATTGTTTTAATTGAAGACCAAACTCGTAACTCAAATATTCGTCTCTGCGATCAGATCGCAGAAACTTTATTTTCTTGTTACGATGATTTTTCCACTTCACTCTGAAATTCTTTGAACCTTTCAACTATTTTAGACTTATGTTTCATCAAGTAGATATACCCATATCTGCTCAAATCATCTTGTGAAGGTCAGAAAATAACGATACTTGCCACGAGCATCAATACTCATTGGATCACATACATCGGTATGCATTATTTCCAACAAGTTAGTAGCTCGTTCCATTGTTCCGTAGAACGGAGTTTTAGTCATCTTGCCCAAAAGGCACGGTTCGCAAGCATCAAATGATTCATAACCAAGTGATTCCAAAAATCCATCTTTATGGAGTTTCTTCATGCGCTTTACACCGATATGACCCAAACGGCAGTGCCACAAATAAGTTGCACTATCATTATTAACTTTGCATCTTTTGGCATCAATATTATGAACATGTGTATCATCACGATCGAGATCCAACAAACTATTTTCATTGGGTGTATGACCATTGAAGGTTTTATTCATGTAAACAGAACAACAATTATTCTCTGATTTTAAATGAATAACCGTATTGCAATAAACATGATCAAATCATATTCATGCTCAACGCAAATGCCAAATAACATTTATTTAGGTTTAATACTAATCTCGAAAGCATAAGGAGTGTGCGATGATGATCATATCAATCTTGGAACCATTTCCAACACACATCGTCACTTTACCCTCAACTAGTCTCTGTTTATTCTGTAACTCCTGTTTCGAGTTACTAATCTTAGCAACCGAACAAGTAGCAAATATTCAGGGGCTACTATAAACACTAGTAAGGCTCACATCAATAACCTGTATATCAAATATACCTTTGTTCACTTTGCCATCCTTCTTATTCACCAAATATTTAGGGCATTTCCGCTTCCAGTGACCATTTCCTTTGCAGTGTAAGCACTCAGTTTTAGGCTTTGGTCCAGCTTTGGGCTTCTTCACAGGAGTGACAACTTGTTTGCCATTCTACTTGAAGTTTCCCTTTCTTTTCCTTTGCCCCTTTTCTTGAAACTAGTGATCTTGTCAATCATCAACACTTGATGCTGTTTCTTGATTTCTACCTTCGTTGATTTCAACATCACGAAGAGCTCGGGAATCGTTTTCGTCATCCCTTGCATACTATAGTTCATCACGAAGTTATAGTAACTTAGTGATGGTGACTAGAGAATTCTGTCAATCACTATCTTATCTGGATGATTAACTCCCACTTGATTCAAGCGATTGAAGTACCCAGACAATCTGAGCACATGCTCACTAGTTGAGCGATTCTCCTCCATCTTTTAGCTATAGAACTTGTTGGAGATTTCATATCTCTCAACTCGGGTATTTGCTTGAAATATTAACTTCAATTCCTGGAACATCTCATATGGTCCATGACGTTCAAAACGTCTTTGAAGTCCTGATTCTAAGCCGTTAAGCATGGTGCACTAAACTATCAAGTAGTCATCATATTGAGCTAGCCAAACGTTCATAACGTCTGCATCTGCTCCGCAATAGGTTTGTCACCTAGCGGTGCATCAAGGACATAATTCTTCTGTGCAGCAATGAGGATAAACCTCAGATCACGGATCCAATCCGCATCATTGCTACTAACATCTTTCAACACAATTTTCTCTAGGAACATATCAAAATAAACATATGAAAGCAACAATGCAAGCTATTGATCTACAACATAATTTGCAAAATACTACCAGGACTAAGTTCATGATAAATTAAAGTTCAATTAATCATATTACTTAAGAACTCCCACTTAGATAGACATCCCTCTAATCCTCTAAGTGATTACGTGATCCATATCAACTACACCATGTCCGATCATCACGTGAGATGGAGTAGTTTCAACGGTGAACATCAATATGTTGATCATATCTACTATATGATTCACGCTTGACCTTTCGGTCTCCGTGTTCCGAGGCCATATCTGCATATGCTAGGCTCGTCAAGTTTAACCTGAGTATTCCGCGTGTGCAAAACTGGCTTGCACCCGTTGTAGATGGACATAGAGCTTATCACACCCGATCATCACGTGGTGTCTGGGCACGACGAACTTTGGCAACGGTGCATACTCAGGGAGAACACTTCTTGATAATTTTAGTGAGAGATCATCTTAAAATGCTACCGTCAATCAAAGCAAGATAAGATGCATAAAGGATAAACATCACATGCAATCAATATAAGTGATATGATATGGCCATCATCATCTTGTGCTTGTGATCTCCATCTCTGAAGCACCGTTGTGATCACCATCGTCATCGGTGCGACACCTTGATCTCCATCGTAGCATCGTTGTCGTTACGCCATCTATTGCTTCTACGACTATCGCTACCGCTTAGTGATACAGTAAAGCAATTACAGGGCGTTTGCATTTCATACAATAAAGCGACAACCATATGGCTCCTGCCAGTTGCCGATAACTTCGGTTACAAAACATGATCATCTCATACAATAAAATATAGCATCATGTCTTGACCATATCACATCACAACATGCCCTGCAAAAACAAGTTAGACGTCCTCTACTTTGTTGTTGCAAATTTTTACGTGGCTGCTACGGGCTTAGCAAGAACCGTTATTACCTACGCATCAAAAACACAATGATAGTTCATCAAGTTGGTGCTGTTTTAACCTTCGCAAGGACCAGGCATAGCCACACTCGATTTAGCTAAAGTGAGAGAGACAGACACCCGCCAGCCACCTTTAAGCACGAGTGCTCGTAACGGTGAAACCAGTCTCGCATAAGCGTACTCGTAATGTCGGTCCGGGCCGCTTCATCTCACAATACCGCCGAACCAAAGTATGACATGCTGGTAAGCAGTATGACTTGTATCGCCCACAACTCACTTGTGTTCTACTCGTGCATATAACATCAACGCATAAAACCTAGGCTCGGATGCCACTGTTGGGGAACGTAGTAATTTCAAAAAAAATTCCTACGCACACGCAAGATCATGGTGATGGCATAGCAACGAGAGGGGAGAGTGTTCGTCCACGTACCCTCGTAGACCGTAAGCGGAAGTGTTAGCACAACGCGGTTGATGTAGTCGTACGTCTTCACGATCCGACCGATCCAAGCATCGAACGTACGGGGCCTCCGAGTTCAGCACACGTTCAACTCGATGACGATCTCCGACCTCCGATCCAGCCGAGCTCCGGAGATGAGTTCCGTCGGCACAACGGCGTGGTGACGATGATGATGTTCTACCGGTGCAGGGCTTCGCCTAAACTCCGCGACGATATAACCGAGGTGGAATATGGTGGAGGGGGCACCGCACACGGCTAAGGAACGATCCGTAGATCAACTTGTGTGTCTATGGGGTGCCCCCCGCCCCCGTATATAAAGGAGCAATGGGGGAGGCCGGCCGGCCCTTGGGGCGCGCCAAGGAGGGGGGGAGTCCTCCTCCTAGTGGGAGTAGGACTCCCCTTTCCTAGTCCAACTAGGAAGGATGAAGGGGGAAGGAAAGAGGGGGAGAGGGAGAGGGAAAGAGGGGCCGCGCCCCCCCTCCCTAGTCCAATTCGGACTCCCCTTGGGGGGGGGCGCCACCTCCTGGGCTGCTGCCCTCTCTCTCCCCTCAGGCCCACTAAGGCCCAATACTTCCCCGGGGGGTTCCGGTAACCCCTCCGGCACTCCGGTTTTCTCCGAAATCACCCGGAACTCTTCCGGTGTCCGAATATAGTCGTCCAATATATCAATATTTATGTCTCGACCATTTCGAGACTCCTCGTCATGTCCGTGATCACATCCGGGACTCTGAACAAACTTCGGTACATCAAAACTTGTAAACTCATAATAAAACTGTCATCGTAACGTTAAGCGTGCGGACCCTACGGGTTCGAGAACTATGTAGACATGACCTAGAACCATTCTCGGTCAATAACCAATAGCGGGACCTGGATGCCCATATTGGTTCCTACATATTCTACGAAGATCTTTATCGGTCAAACCGCATAACAACATACGTTGTTCCCTTTGTCATCGGTATGTTACTTGCCCGAGATTTGATCGTCGGTATCCAATACCTAGTTCAATCTCGTTACCGGCAAGTCTCTTTACTCGTTCCATAATACATCATCTCATAACTAACTTATTAGTTACAATGCTTGCAAGGCTTAGGTGATGCGTATTACCGAGAGGGCCCAGAGATACCTCTCCGACAATCAGAGTGACAAAACCTAATCTCGAATTATGCCAACCCAACATGTACCTTCGGAAACACCTGTAGAGCACCTTTATAATCACCCAGTTACGTTGTGACGTTTGGTAGCACACAAAGTGTTCTTCCGGTAAACGGGAGTTGCACAATCTCATAGTTGCAGGAACTTTGTATAAGTCATGAAGAAAGCAATAGCAGTATACTAAACGATCAAGTGCTAGGCTAACGGAATGGGTCATGTCAATCACATCATTCTCCTAATGATGTGATCCCGTTAATCAAATGACAACTCTTTTGTCCATGGTTAGGAAACATAACCATCTTTGATAAACGAGCTAGTCAAGTAGAGGCATACTAGTGACACTATGTTTGTCTATGTATTCACACATGTATTATGTTTCCGGTTAATACAATTCTAGCATGAATAATAAACATTTATCATGATATAAGGAAATAAATAATAACTTTATTATTGCCTCTAGGGCATATTTCCTTCAATATGCAGTACCTTCGAATTATCATGCAGTACTATAGACTAGCTACATGTAGTACACACCATACAAATTGGGAAAAAATGTAGAAATATGTAGTGCTCAGCTAATATATAAGAAGTTCACATATTCTAACCTATAAACTAAAACATAAGCTACATGCATACAAGCAAAAAAAATAAAAACAAGAAATAAGAACACATTGCAGTACACTTCAAAAAACAAAGAAAAAAGTGCGTTCCTAAAATACTACAAGTTCAGAATGCAGTGGAATTATACAAAAAACACAAAGAAAAAAATCATATCTAACGAAACATACCATCTTGTAGTGAGTCTCCACATCTGTTGGCGTAAGCTGATGGACAAAAGGACTCGTGCAGCCAAGGCCACGCCGAATCAGGGCAGAATAGAACGCAGAAACGTTGATCTGGCCCATATCCAATCCTTCCGTGAATACAGTACCATATGCAAGCTGCTCGTCTTGCCCAGTTCGGCACATCACCTTCCCACCACGATGAGCACGACGGGCCTGCGAGCAAGCTGAACAATCGCAGTGCGTCGGCACACCACAACCATGGCCGCAGCAGAAGAGATACGCACAGCGGCCAGGAGCCATTGCAACAAAAACCTAGAAAAGCAAAAAAATAACAATAGGCTGGAGAAAGGAGAGAACTTGCAGCTAGAGGAGAAAATGAAATGCAAAGGAAGGGTATAAGTTAGCCTTCATTTATATAAGAGGAATGCAAAAAGGTCAAAACTGAAAATTAAAGGGGACTTAATGGAAATTATGTTCCCAAGAATAAAGGATAATCAATAAAGGCTTATGTTACCAAAGAAAAAGGAACGTAAAAAGAAGGTGTACTTTGACTGCAGCAATTCCCACGAACAAAACCACAGATCATTAAAAAATAATACTCTAAAAATTATAATCCACAGACCATTCTATGTGCGTAGTTCTCCAAATTCGTACCAGGAAGTTCACTATATGTGTGGATGAAGTGCAGTACATGCTTTTTGGCACAAAGAAGGATGCACGCAGTGCAAAATGTGTACACATTTTGCACTGCATGCACCTGCAGCACAGAACTATGACGAATGCAGTGCGCATAGGGGCACAAAAGCAGTGCACACCCGTACACTAAGAAAAAAGGATACAAAAGAGGAAAAACAATAAAGAAAAATGATACCAATGCAGTGCACAAAAATGTAGCGCAGAACATGTGCAGTACGGAATGCGTGCACATGCAGTACTGAAACTAAATCAATGCAGTGCACGCATGATTTACTAAAAAAAGCAGTGCACGCCCCAACGTTGAAAAAGATACAAAGGAAATAAATGGCCACCCAGGAGCTACCGGCCCCAGCCAGTCTTGTAATAGGTCTGCACCCACAGAAGGGGAGTCGTTCTGAGTCACAGTGCATGGGGCCAGTTGCACATGGGCCCATGGGTCATAGGGCATATAGCTGCGAGCGCCATGTATAAGCGCCCAGATAAGTATACGGAGGAGTTCGACCAGTATGCCTCGCCAGCGCTTATAAACAGGTCGGGTGCGCCCTCCGCGGGCGAGGTGGGACTAAACATTAGGACGCACACACAGCAAACCGGGAACCAAGCCGTGCTCACAGGCCGACTTGGGCCCAAGTGCGTCTCTAAACTACCCGAAGACAAGCCCAACAAGGCCGACTAAGAAAAAACAATAAGTTCAAAAAAAAAGTAGGGGGGGCCACCCCCCTTTCCCTATCCCTCCCGTACCAGGGACTGCAATAAGTACATGCAAAAACAAAATGCAATACGTGGCTGTAAAAAATGCAGTGCATTATGTCACACGGTGCAGTGCGGTATGGCAATCCAGTTCCCGATTACCTACACGAATAAATAAACTCAAAAAACAGTGAAGTACGCACATGTATACGAATGCAGTTCATTATTGCACAGGATGCATGTATAAAACGTAACAAAATGCCCGTTCGCACAGAAAAGTGGTGGTTAAAAAAATTATTGATCAAAAATAAAATAAAACCACCTTAAAAAACCCACGTTCGCATACAACCACCCGATCGGAGCAGTTCCATCGCCACAAGCCCATGATCACAGATGCAAAATCAACCCACGATCTGCACAACCGCATCATCAGCGCGATCGTGCAGTTCATCCGACGAGGCCATCCCACCCCACGCCCTCCCCTTAAATTCAGACCCCTGCCAAAGGCCTTCTCATCCACAACAACACAAGTATCCATTGCGCTCCCACCAAATCGCCCCATATCAACGCAAAAGTACCAAGCCCTGCTACCGGCGATGACGTTCACCGACGAGTACAAGGGCGACAACGCCATGGAGGCGCACGGCAACACCAAGTTGCACGTCATCCACACCAACGACAAGAAGCAGATGGCGATCGCCGTCGCGCAGTACGAGCGCCACCTCAGCCTCCAGCGCCACAAGATCGTCGGCATTGATCTCGAGTACGACAACGACCCTGAAGCGACGCAGAAACCCGCCCTCTGCCAGCTCTCCATCGGGAAGAATCACCCGGTGTTGCTCTTCCAAATGAGCGCCTCTAAAAGGTGCACCGTCTTCAACAACTTCCTCGCCGACCCCAGGTACACCTTTGCAGGCTTCTCCATCGACGGCGACAAAACCAGGCTGGAGCGTGTCAAACTGGAGGTCGCCAACTTCGTCGACATCCAGAAGAAGTGGAGGGTGCCCGAGGCAACCAAGCCGTTAGACTCCCTCGGAGACGTCTCCGGCATGCTCATCGACGACTACTACAACAACATGAAGAAGAAGATCACCGACGACGAGCACCAGCGCTGGGCCACCCTGCCTCTGTCCATGAGGCACATAGAGTACGCAGCAAAGGACGCCTACGCAACGTACGAGATATGGAACCGCATCACCCTCACCCAGGACGGCCTTTGCCATGCAAAGCTAGAGAAGGAGGAGCCCCCCAAGAAGCGCGTCAGGAGCAGCTAGGGATGGGAAGAGCCTAACTGGTGAAGAAGAAGATGGTGCCGGCCAGGAGCCAACAATGCCAGCGTTCTTTTAGAATTATTATCAAATTTGCTTTATGTTGTTTGCTTATGTATCATTAGTTTGCTTGTGTGCTGAACCTAGTTTGCTTGCCATGCACAATCGCCTGTAATGATGAACTATGATTATGTTAGTTTGCTTTCTGTTCAACTTACTTTGCTGGTGATGAAATTGTCGTACAGAATGCAAACAGGACGCGTGCAGTGCAAGTTGTGCACAAATGCAGTACATAATCCGTTGAATAAAGTCTTAACATACCCAACAAAGCAGTGCATGAACATAAAATTTGAAAAAAGGAATACATAAGAGCAAAAACACAAAAATAAAAATGCAAACACGTAAATAATTCAATACAGTGCGGAAGTACACGAACGTACATCATAGAACCATAATGAATGAAGTATAGGTATGATTTACTAAGCGGTGCACTCCAATACATTGGGGAAAAAGATTATATAATAGCAAAAACACGGGAACAAAAAATGAGAACTGTACATGTAGTACGGAATGCGTACACATGCAGTACAGAACCCTGATCAATGCAGTGCACGCCCCAACATTGAAAAAAAACACATAAGTCGGAAAAATAAAAAGAAAAAAAGTTTGACCACCCAGGTGCTACCAGCCCCAGCCAGTCTCGTAATAGGTCTGCACCCACAGAAGGCGAGTCGTTCTGAGTCACAGTGCATGGGGCCGGCCACAAATGGGCCCACAGGTCAGAGAGCATACAACTGCGAGCTCCGTGTTTAAGCACCCAAATAAGTAACAAGAGGAGTTCGACACAAAGGCCTCGCCACCGCTTATAAACATGTCGGGCGCGCCTTCCGCGGGCGAGGTGGGACAAAACATTAGACCGCACACAGCGCACCGGGAACCAGCCGTGCTCACAGGCCGACTTTGGCCCAATTGCGTCTTCACTACCCTAACACAGGGCCAACAAGGCCCACTAAGAAAAAACAATAAGTTCAAAAATAAAACATCAAAAAAAATGAGAAACATTTTTTAAATGAATAACAACAAACAAACAAAATGTGCGTCGGCACTGTAAGAAACTATTAATAAATAAAACGCAGGAAGCCCGATGTCAACGTACAAATGCAGTCCACGACGTACAACAATGCAGTTCTCCACGTGGAAGCACGAAGTATTTTTTTTCTGAATTGCAGTTATCTTCACTCTGCAATGCAGTATGGCTGAAATAAGAATGCAGCCCTGTTACTTAACCAAAGCACTCTGACACCCCTAGCCACACTACCCTCCATCCACACAAACGCTGTATTACCAAAAAAATCAAGAGAAGAAAAGAAAGAACACCATCAAGAGAAGAAAAAAAGTACAGCTGTGTGAATCCTACTGCAGTACACTACGTGGACCTGAGCAGTTCGTTTCTGATAGAAAAGAAGTGCACTGACTTGGACATTTGGACAAAAACACAATCATCACATTTTCTGACAGTTGCGTCAATACATTGATCTAATCACGAAAAAGAGGCGACGACGTTCCGGATTTCCAACGCACTAACAAGAGCCTCCTCATAGCAGAACCTGTTGGCAGTTGCCACGTGACTTAAAATAGAGCCCCACCATGCTACCACCCCGCTCCACCTCTCCCACGTCCTGTCAAGGAGAGCAGAGGAGAGCAAAGGAGAAAACACAACTGCTTCGTCCCCCCCAAAAAAACCATTGCATCTTCTTCTCCGCTCTTCCTTTCACTAACCTCTCTCTCTCTCTCTCTCTAGAACAAACACCAGAGAGCAGAGGAGAATCATGGCGGATGCACCTCTGTACAAGCAGCGCCGCAAGTACACCAGGGAGCTCCACGGCGTCCACCTCCACGGCAATCACAAGCTCCATGTCCTTTGCACAAGCAAGGTCAAAGATGTGGACAAGATGCTGTCCACGTTTAGGAGGAAGCTCAGCGGAATGCCCATCAAACTAGTCGGCGTTGATGTCAAGTACACACACTACGAGAAGCCACAGCGGGTAGCGGTGCTACAGCTATGCGTAGAAAAAGAATGCCTTGTCTACCACATATCTGCAGCTAAAGACATGTAAGAATAACTATTGCTTGTCAATATTGATTTTAAATTTTCTTCACTGCAATTGCCATAATATTTAAAGTTTGGTTCCCATTCTTGAAAAAGCATGGCATATGAATTTATTGACAGTTTTGATCTGGCTCCATGTATGTCACTCATGTGTTCAATTCTTGAATTATATTATCTAGCAATACGCGCAGTTTAATTATATTTTCTTCACTGCAACATTATCTAGCAATACACGCATTGTTTATGCAATCTATTATCAGATTTATTAGTTATGTTGAACAAAGTATTAGCAACTGCTCAATGCAACAGATTCAGATATTCATATTGTAGTTCTGTTTCAGAAAAACACAAAAAAACATTGCTAGTTCTAAAGAAATAAACTATATTCACTCTATACAAAAATATTGCAGGCCAATGGAATTAGACAAATTCTTGATGAATGATGAGTACACCTTCGTCGGATTCGCTATTGAAGGAGACAAAAGCAAGCTGAAGGTATCTGGTTTGGAGATAAACTTCGACAACTACGTTGATATTCAGGTGGAATGGAGAGACCCATACAACAAAAAGAAGTTTGACTCTTTGGCTGATGTTGCTGGCAGGATGATAGACATTCACTACCATGACATGAAGAAAAAAATTAACCGCAAGGAGGACCATACTCTGTGGGGATTTTGCCCTCTGCCAGAAAAGCTTATCAAGTATGCAGCAATAGATGCATTCGTAACATATGAGTCATGGAGAATCATCTACGATGTCATAATGGGACTAGACAGGGCAAAAAGAGACAAAGAACAAAAGAAGAAGAACAACAAGGCTGTAATCCAATACAGCAACTAGAAAAAATCAGGGCTGTGTTTAGTTTCACTTTACTTTAGGCGTTGTGTTATTCTTTGTTTCATATATGCAAGATTTTGATGATGTTCATTGCTTCATATCGAACATTTCTTATGTAAAAACAATGCCAGTTTGCTTGTGATCAATTGCTTTCGCAGAAATTAGTTTGCATTAGAACAAGTATCTACACAACTTTGAAAAATTTAATGTGTGACACCAAAACATACTATTCACATAAACCAACATTAAACAAAAAAAAATTAGGTAATCTGACTACAAACTCAGACATAAAAAAGAAAAGATTAATGCAGTTCACAATCGTAAAAAAAAGGAGTACACATGTCTCAACATGCAGTCCATAAAAAAGTAATTATATAAAAATAAAAATTAATATTAATATTTCTAAAAAAATATAATCCGTATACCTTTCTAAACAAACGTGAATACAGTTCACAGAACGAACATAAGGCAGTTCACCAAGTGTATACATGAAGTGCAGTACATGCATAAATGAAGAACGACAAGGGTTGCAGCAACTTCCGTGTGGTGCCCAACACACACACACTTGCTACACGAAGTGCAGTACTCAACGTTGGTGCAAGCAGTACAAATGACATCATTTTTGTTTTTCCATCAAAGGGGACGCGCGCAACCCCGGAGCCACACCCCTAAGATAGATAGGGGCGACGGGGTATGACGGACTCGCCTACGCATGCGGCGCCGCGGCAAGCCGCGTCGCCGCCTTCTTCGGCTCGTTCCAGGCTCGGCCTGCTGGGGGATGTGGAGGGGGGTCACGACCCCCCTCCCCACCCCCTTCTCGGCCTCGCGCTAACGCATGTAGTGCGCTTGGTTGACAGGCGCAATGCGGACATTCTATTTTTCCATCAAAGGGGACGCGCGCAAACCCCGGAGCCACACCCCTAAGATAGACAGGGGGCGACGGGGTATGACGGACTCGCCTATGCATGCGGTGCCGTGGCAAGCCACGTCACCGCCTGCTCCGGCTCGTTCCAGGCTCAGCCTCGCAGGGGGATGTGGAGGCGGGTCACGACCCCCCTCCCCACCCCCTGCTCGGCCTCGCGCTAACGCACGTAGTGCGCTTGGTTGACAGGCGCAGTGCGGGCGTTCTGTTTTTCCATCAAAGGGGACGCGCGCAAACCCCGGGGCCACACCCCTAAGATAGACAGGGGCGACGGGGTATGACGGACTCGCCTACACATGCGGCGCCGTGGCAAGCCGCGTCGCCGCCTGCTCCGGCTCGTTCCAGGCTCGGCCTCGCAGGGGGATGTGGGGGGGGGGGGTCACGACCCCCCCTCCCCACCCCCTGCTCGGCCTCGCGCTAACGCACGCAGTGCGCTTGGTTGACAAGCGCAGTGCGGACATTCTGTTTTTCCATCAAAAGGGGACGCGCGCAAACCCTGGAGCCACACCCCTAAGATAGACAGGGGGCGACGGGGTATGACGGACTCGCCTACGCATGCGGTGCTGTGGCAAGCCGCGTCGCCGCCTGCTCCGGCTAGTTCCAAGCTCGGCCTCACAGGGGGATGTGGAGGGGGGGTCACGACCCCCCCTCCCCACCCCCTGCCCGGCCTTGCGCTAACGCATGCAGTGCGCTTGGTTGACAGGCGCAGTGCAGACATTCTGTTTTTGCATCAAAGGGGAAGCGCGGAAACCCCGGAGCCACACCCCTAAGATAGACAGGGGGCGACGGGGTATGACAGACTCGCCTACGCATGCAGCGCCGCGGCAAGCTGCGGCGCCGCCTTCTCCGGCTCGTTCCAGGCTCGGCCTCGCAGGGGGATGTGGAGGGGGGTCACGACCCCCCTCCCCACCCCCTGCTCGGCCTCGTGCTAACGCACGCAGTGCGCTTGGTTGATAGGCGCAGTGCGAACATTCTAATTTTCCATCAAAGGGGACACGCGCAAAACCCGGAGCCACACCCCTAAGATAGAGAGGGGCGACGGGGTATGATGGACTCGCCTACGCATGCGGTGCCGCGGCAAGCCGCGTCACCGCCTGCTCCGGCTCGTTCCTGGCTCGGCCTCACAGGGGGATGTGGAGGGGGGTCACGACCCCCCTCCCCACCCCCTGCTCGGCCTCGCGCTAACGCATGCCGTGCGTACAAGAACAATACAAAAATATATAGACAACTAAAAAAATTAGGGGGGGGGGCAACCCCCCCCATGTACCTTAACGTACAAATAATAAAAAAACATCTACAAAATGCAACTTTACGCAAAAAGCAGTGCGTTTTTGTTTTGGCAAAAAAGCAGTGCGGTATCATAAAAGCAATGTAGCTTCGGCATGCACACACGTGCAACACTTTGCTTGAAAGACAAAAAAATGCAGTGCTTTTATGTTGGACAAAAAAGTTCGGCATCAAATGCGATGCAGTTTATCGAACACAAATCATACATATAAGCGTGACAAATGCCAGTTCACATAGACCGTGGTCGTCAACAAAAAATAAAATTATACACTTATATATATTGTATGAGTTATTGATATAAAATACACATACATATACAAATTCATCCACATACACTGCTGCATAAAAGAACAAGAAAAAACAAAACGACAGAAAAAAAGTCTTTTTCATACATTATCTACCTTAGTCAGCACACACAAACACAACATCAGACCCTAGCTATTGTCCACGCACAGCCTTTTGCCCCCAGTAGAAAACAGTGCCCCAAATGACTATTACTGCGTCTGCGATTGCGACAGGGAAGTGAGCCCGAGGTCCGCAATCAGTTCGCGTAGCTCAAGCGGCATGTCTTCATAACACAAAATGTTCAAAGGATTGAACAACAACTGGAATATGTACTCCGCCTTCCAATCTTCAATAGCAGGCTGAAAAAAGAAAAAAAATGCAGACAATTGATTAAAAAAAAGGTTGTCATAAAGAACAAAAAAGTGAAAAGAAAACAGGGCTGTTACGTCGGATTTCAAAATTTTCTCAACTAGACGTTGGCCGTCATACAACTGTGTCATCCTCAGAACATAGATTCCGCACTCATTTGCTCCCTGCGCTGGCACGACCGGGTAAGATGGCTTCTCTGCCAATTTAACCCAGTCAGGGTGGTTCCTCGATTTATACATTTTTTCACCATAAATCGCCTTCAGCAGCTGAGTCATCCTCCTCATCCGGCAAAAAGAAGAAGCACAACGTAAGAATAACACACATCACGGATCAAAGTTGATATTCAAATGAACCAAAAAAAATAAAAGTTGTTCTCAAACGTCTAGACAATCCCTCTTTTAAGTGCATGTGAGAAAAATGCAGTTATGTCGTGCATATGTTGAAGTCCACTACATAAACAATTGTGGTTCTATGTGTGCTAAAATTTGCATGTGCAGTTTATGAAAAAAAAATGCAGGAGAAACACAAAAAAAGCTTAACACTTGGCAAAGAAAAAATAACATACCACTTCAGTGCAATCTGCGTGGTAGTCAGTCCTGCGCCTCCTTGTCGTGACATTAGGATGGCCAGTGTACTTCCTACTGTCATGGATATCAAGGGTCTGGTGATGCTGGTTCATCGTGTATAAGGAATAATGACCATCCTTGAATCGCGGCATCATAATCTGTTGGCATAAAAAAATGAAATGAGAAGTTCTTTTGACACGTAGCACCAGGACCACTGTTCCAAAAATAACTATAAAAAGAAATGCAACAAACAAGGAAAAATAAATGACAAAAAACAAGGAACTTACCAGTTTTGCATCCAACAGGTTTGCATCGTCGCTCACAAAAAATTTGAACTGGTTAACTGCATCTTCTAAAACAAATGAGCTATGCACAACTGGCAACAAAGGATTTCCGTCATTATCTCTCGCCACAGAGGTTTCCATTTGAAGAACGTACTGCAGACAAAAAAGAACAAAAAAAGGACATGAAAAAAATAATAAACAATGCAAGCAGGCATGGACATGAAAAAGCTAGTGCAATAGGAAAGAATGACAACAAACGTTTATCGTGATAAATAAAGGTGAAAGTAGCACACGTTCACCGGATTGATAAGCTAAACCCAATTCAGGGTCTTGCTTCCAGTACTTGATGACAAAATCCATGATATACGAATCCATTAAAGCTTCTTTGCCAAATGTATCATAGATATAGTCGATATTGTAAGTATCGACATCACCAAAAGGACCATGCACCATAAAGAACGCGTTCCTGCGTTAAACATACACAGATGGGATCAATAAAATTAGAATTAAAATCAAAACACACAAAAGGATGAAAGGGCACACACCTCACATAAAACTTACTCGCGGTATTTGGTTACAAAATCTTTGCTGAGAACAAGATCCTTTATTTTAATCGCCTCATCAATATATCTGAACCTCGGAGGCTTCAATTTCTCTATAGAGCATCTCAACTTAAAAGCCCTCTCACCTCCCCTCTTGTTCGAAAATACTTCAACCTCATCCAAAGGAGGATGATTAATTGCTGCACTCCTAGTCCTAGTGACACATGCACATGGTGTAACAAAATCATCATCATCAACATCATATACATCGTGTGGAGAGCTAGGTCGAGAGACACTTCCACCATCAGGTCCAGACGCCACATTTGTGTTCAAACCAGAATTATCTGGAGAGAATTCAATGACACAATCCTCCATAACCACATCAGAACCCTGGGACTCAAACAATGACGTACAGCCTTCATGAAGCCCCCCATCAAAACCTAAAAACATGCAGAAAAACATGGAAGCACTCAACACAAAACAAAAAAACCAAAAAACATGTATACAGAAAAATAGAATGCAGCCCACACTTGTATACATCAATGCAACCCACTTCTCTATAGCAATGCAGCCCACACTTGTATACAGCAATGCAGCCCACGCTTGTATACAGCGATGCAGCCCACACTTGTATACATCAATGCAACCCACTTCTCTACAACAATGCAGCCCACACTTGTATACAGCAATGCAGCCCACATATAAAGAACAATGCAGCCCACTTCTCTACAGCAATGCAGCCCACTCTTGTATACAGCAATGCAGCCCACATATAAAGAACAATGCAGCCCACTTCTCTACAGCAATGCAGCCCACTCTTGTATACAGCAATGCAGCCCACATATAAAGAACAATGCAGCTCACTTGCCCATAAAGAAGTGGAACCAAGTAGTAGACAAAAATAAAATAAAAGCGAGGATAAAGAAGTTCAATAAAACAACCTTTATCTGCAAAAATTAGAAGTGATGTTAAATCAAGGCAACACTTCCTCGATGTTAGCCAGCTATAGAGCATGGCCTTTCTGATGTAGCCAATGTGCTCCACCCCAAACTTAGCAACTCGAACACCATCCCATGTCTGCAAGAATTGAAACATATAGAATCCACAATCATGCCTGCAATAAAAAGAATAAAAAAGATCAGTTTCACAAAAATGAAGTGAAAAAAAAACTTGAACAGTATGACACAGAAGGGTTGTAAAGAACGCACCCATTTGGCTACAATGGGACAATGACATGTTTCAACACAAATCCATCAAGTGTGGGAGGATTTAGCGGCTCATCAGAACTCAAGCTCCCTTCTTTCCATGCACGCTTGATATTTTTAACCATCCTCCTAAAAACCCTGACCGCATCAGGGCTGCCAGGTTTGTTGAGCGAGTCAAGAAATTCAAACCGCCTTTCTTTCACATTTAACGCAACTACACAATAATGACCAACACCATCCCTCGTATCTGGCGGATCAAAAGTTGCAAAAAGGACCTGTTGGAAGCACGAATAAATAAATAAAATTATTATAAGAAGAAAAAACAGAACGCTATAAAAACAAAACAGACAAAATATAGTATTCAACACATAAAAATGTCTCTCACCATATCCTTTTTATCAACACGCTCCTCGGCTTTTGAGGAGAACATCATTTTAATACTGCTGCCTACAGTACCACCATTCCAAATATTTGTCTGCCGAAACAAAACCAAAAATCAAATAAGCAAAACAGGTCGTCGCACGAAATCAGAAAAGAAAATCAAAAAATAAAATAAAAATTTCTGCATTCTTACACAAATATGGTACGGGACAACCATTGTCGGAGATCCCTTAAACTTATCTACCAGCAAAGAAACCCCAAGATCTACAAGCCTTGTAGTTAGCATCCCTTTATCCCAAAAGGATTGACCAACTTCGCCAATGCTAATATCACCCATCTCAGTTTTAAAAGCAATCATGTCCCTGAATTTTTCATGAAAAACTGAAACATAAGATACTAAAAAAAATAACAACAAAGAAAAAGGGGTAAATACAAAAATTAGATAATACATATGAACAAAACAATTTCTAAAAAACCATACTTCTTCTTCTTGTCCTTCCGAGCCCTCGTAATAGCAGCGTACAACTCATTGTATCTTTTCAGAAGAGCTGGATCAATGCTCGACGGTGTCACAACCGGAAGTTCGTCATCTGTAATAAAAAAGATGAAGTTCACTTATCCAAACAATGAAGTTTAAATATTAAGATAAGGGAATTCTGCTAGCTATTTTGAAAATCATAGACAAAAGACCAAAGTTTCACTTATCATTAAACATCCAATACAGATACCATAGTAATTAAACAACATGAATGAGAAGAACATCGAACTGCACTATTAAAAAAAACTCTTGCCTTCAGTGTCAGAGTCTTCAGGCTGCTGTTCTTTAGAGCTGAGCAAAATATTTTCTTGCATAGGTTGCGACGAATCCACCACAACCTCACTGGACTTTCCTTCTGCAGCAACATCAGCATTCTCTCGATTTACAATAGTCTGGTCAATAGCAGCGTCCTTAGATACTTCAACTACATGAGGCTCCACTCTCGATACTTTCGGAACATCATTGGACACCAGACAGACAGGGGAAGCAACAACACTAGCAGCAGGGGCAACATTCTCCAGTGGCTTTTCAATGCCAACATCAGAATCTTCATGCCAACTGGTGGGAACAGCATCATGGGATCCTTGAGCTACAAAAGGATCTGCACACTCAACGGCAACCGATACAGAAGCATCAAAAATGCCATGGCCATCAACAGCACAACTGCCCTGATTCAGATCAACGTGGACTTCCACGTTTTGTTCTCCAACCTGTGGAAAGTTTAAAAAACACATAGTAACACAAAAATGAGCGTGTGGATAACTAACACAACAACACACAGCACACTTATGTCAAAAGACTGCTGACAACATACACATAACAACTACAGTCCACATATGCAAAACAACACCAACACACGTGTGTCAAACACAACTACAACTGCAACCCACATATACATAAAAAAAGAACTGCAGTTCACTTTGACAAATGCTGTAGTTCAGTTATGTTAAATAATAAAGCTCACGTATGTAAATCAGTATGGATCGCGCATGCCAAAAGAACTGCAGTTCACTTCTGTCAAACAGTGAAGATCACACATGTAAAACTATTGCAGCTAACATACGTAAATGAAAATGCATATGGATGAACATAACAGCGTACATCAAGTTTATAATAGACAACAAAAAATTAGATTACAACCCACTAACAGAACAAGTAATACAACTATACCTTATCAGCTACAACATCCAGAGGGGACAATGCATCAGCCAAGACCTCATCCTTCCTAGAGCCATCGTAGGTCTCTTTGTGCACATGACGAGCAGCAACACCAGTCTACGGGCATAGAACAAACCAAAAACGAGAAATAAGATGGTATCGACCAAAAAAGAAAAAACTTCAACTATGCACAAGCAGTACACACTTCACAACAGAGAAGTACACAAAATAAAATGGGAAGCAAACAAATGCAAGTTCAAAGAAAAAGGGACGCATGGTAGAACAGACATGGCAGGAGTATTTATACCTGACCAACTCCATCGTCTCTAGTTCCATCGACACCAGAAGATTCCACTCTAGCCTATAACAAAACAAAATAGTGAGGAGCAGTCAACATAATACACAAAAAAGAGGTTCAAAGCCACAAAAAACCTAGAACATACATTGTCAGCGCCAACGCCAGCGTCCTGAAGGATCATGTCGTCCACAATATGCCCAGCATCCTTCTCATACCGACCGCATTTTTCTTCCTGTGAATGTCTCAATTGAGCATACGAGGACCGAACATTTGTCACTGCAATCTTCACGCTTTCAATCACACCCCAATCAAAATTGTGAGCAGCAACAATATCTTCATCTCGTGGGCCATGGCCAACAGGGAAAAAACCAGCAACTGTCCTCAACCTGTCACCAGAGGTTGGCAAATCTTCAGTCAGCTTCAAAACCTTCAGAAGAAGCTCATCAATCTCCTCATCTTTTTGCCGCCAACAAATGTCTGTTTATAAGAGCTTGTATTATCAAACATCTGTCGAGGCATGAAACCACGAGTATGCGGCACCTCATCATCACAGGCAGGAAGCTGACTACAGATAGGCTCATAAAACCTAGCATGACTGCTAGGCCCCGCATCAGAGCTGCCATGTGCAACTACAACAGGACGGTTGTACACAATATCACCTGACGCCTTCCACTGCAAAAAAAGACAACAGGTAAAGAGAATTACACATGTGAGTACTAGAAAAGTTCACATTTATAATGGTTGCACATTTTTTTAAAAAAATCTGATATTAAAAAATCAGGTGCACTAACCGGCAGCTTCCCAAATTTGTAACTTTCCAAGTAAATCTTTCCCTTCACAAGCACATCCTTATTGTACAACTTCATCAGGTCCTTGGTCGTCAGGTATTACACGCGTGGCGTCAACGTGTGCATGACTAAAAATTTGCGAAGCTTCAAGCAGTCAAGATACATAATCAGGGGGACAATGGCACAACCCTCTGCACAATTCTGCTTGCTGCCTTCTGATTGCCACCTAACCACAGCTGCCTGAAACTCATCAACAACAAGCTGACAAAAGTCCATCTGAGCCATAGCCGCATAATCCATGTTCTCTACCATTGCAGCAACTCTACCCAAATGAACTGCAGGTCCCGGGCACAGCAAATTCTGGTAAAGTATCAGGAAGAACACCTTCATGGCAAGGTCAACACTCACATAATCATCTTCCTCAACCAACACCTTCAACTTCTCAAGCAAGTCCTTGACACCTATACTTTTTGAACACTCAAAGCCAAGCTCATCCTTGAGGGCAGTCAACAATTCATCATGACCGCTGGAAGCAGGCATGGGTGCAGTGTGATGTCCCATAGATAAATCAAAAATGTGATGAACTGCATCACGATTGATTCGAAGAACCCTGCCATTCCCAAAGTCCATTACCATGGTGGCAGGGTCAATCCCTACCATCAGATAGCACATAAGAATGCGCGACACATTTTTCTTTATTGTCAGATCAAAGACAACACCAAATCCAACATCCCTAACACGGCTGCAATGCGTCTCTCTCAACAAAGAAGCAGCCTTGCAAACAGTGGGAAGCGACAAACGCACGGTCTTGTTAAATCGAGAATCATCTCCCTCACCATCATCTTCAGTTGCATTGCTCTTACTAGACTTCTTCCTCTGTGTAAAGGGAAATGCAGTCCACATTAGAAGACTAGGCATAAAAAAGAGGGGACAATTCCATTTCTCCCCCTAACTTGAACCACCACCTGGCATTTGCCCCTAATTTTCAGGTATGCTAAAAAATACCCCTCTTCCATCCAGTCACCTTACAGAAATGCCCTTCTGTGTCGTTACCGTCCGGTCAAAGGGGTTTGACCGTCTAGTGAATAGTAACATGGTGAACAGTAAATTCAAAAAAAATAGCAAAAATAATCTGAAATTTTGTGGGATCGACGATACTCAAGGGCGCAAGGTGCATGCTAATTTTTGCGCTATTTGGACATTCCAGGAACTCGTGGCAAAGGAAAAAATATAAATCTATACGTTGTGAACAGTAAATTCAAAAACAATAGCAAGAAAATTTTAAAAAATATGATTTTTTTGGCGTCAAAGAGGCTTGGGTGCGCAAGGTGCTTGCAATTTTTTGTGATCAAATGACATGCGAGGTGCTCTAGCAAAAAAAACAAAATAGTGCATTTTTTCAAAGTTTTTTTCTGCGCCAAATTTTGTTTTTTCTCCATGAGCTCCTATAGTGTCGAAACACAACAAAAATTTGCACGCACCTTGCGCACCCCAGCCTCTTTGATGCCAATTTTTTTCATACTTTTTTTTGAATTTTCTACCTTTTTTGAATTTACTATTCACAGCGTACATTTTAAAGTTTTTCCTTTGACACGAGCTGCTGGAATGTCCAAACTACACAAAAATTTGCACACACCTTGATCCCTTGAGTATCTTCGATCCAACAAAAATTCAGATTTTTTTTTGATTTTTTTGCTATTTTTTCGAATTTACTGTTCACCATGTTACTGTTCACCAGACGGTCAAACCCCTTTGACCGGATGGTAACGGCACAGAAGGGCATTTCTGTAAGGTGACTTGACGGAAGAGGGGTATTTTTGAGCATACCTGAAAATTAGGGGCAAATGCCAGGTGGTGGCTCAAGTTAGGGGGAGAAATGGAATTGTCCCAAAAAAGAGACATAGAAAATACAGAAAGAATAACAAATGAAGGAAACAAATGCAGTGCACTTCAACAAACCTTTGGAGCAGCATCCACCTCCTCGCCAGAATCACCACCAACATCTTTGTCGACATCATCATGGGCACGCTTGGGTACACTCTTAGATGAACCACAGTCTTTGCGTCTAGAAGGATGAACACCCTTCACATAATCAGCAAGCACAAAGTCGTCGTCATCAGAATTGGGACCTTCAGTGACATGTAGTCGTTTGCGCTGAGGATCATCACTTCCACCAGCTTCAGCAGTTCTCTTGCCAAGATTCTTCTTCATTCCAGCAACACGTGGACTCCGTCGAGGTGTACCACCTTCCTCAGCAACAGTACTCAACCTCTTCTTCACCTTGCCAAATTTACCACCCTTGGCACCATCTGCAGATCTCCTCTGCTTCTCCTTCTCAGCAAACTCTTTTGACTCAATTTCAAACCTCAACTTCTTCTTGCTTTGCTTCAACTCATATTGACGAAGCTGTTCCGGGACCATCGAATCCTGTGTAACTTCCTCTGTACCATCAATGGACTGCGATTGTGTTTCAGACAAGACATGACGTCTCTGATCAAAGCTCACACCAACATTACCCTCTGCAAAATAATGGTCAATCAATTGAGTAACCTCCTCAAACCCAGGCGCCCCAGCATGGAAAACAGACATTGCATCAAAATAAAGTTTGACTATGCTCGTTAAAAATTGCACAAAAAGAACAAATGCAGTACAGTTAGACATATAAATGCAGTGCTCCAACCATAAACTCAAAATAAAAAATAATGCATTGTACAAAAAACTTGAATAAAACAACAATGCAGTTCACACATACATACAGTGGAGTTCACATACAAAAATAAATGCAGTGCTGCATATACTAAATTCACAGTTGTTCGCAACAAAAATGTCAGACTAGATAAAATAAAGCATACACAAAAATAAACAAATTAATCACATACCAGAAGGAGGGGCCACACTTATGGGAGAAGATTCAATCGGCGAATTCACTTGATGTCCTCCCTCGACACCATGATCCTTACCACCAGGACAAGGAGAGACAATTGGTGTATCATTATGAGCACTGCAATCACCTACTGGATTAAAAAACCAGAAAAAAGAAATTACAAAAACATCACATGACAAAATAATGCAAACGAACACTGACAACTAACAGAGCATAACCCAATATGCAGGATGAATTAGGAAACTAGATAAATATCAAAAAAAATAAACAAAGCCTGAAAAATAAGCACTCCACATACCCTGAAATCCTTCTCCCGGCCTACTCTGCGAAGACATAGCGTTTCCCTGCAGCACAAGGACGAAGTGACAGACATAAGCAACAAAATCGGCGAAAATCCCATGAAACCCTAGATCCACATTGCTACACACAACTATCGACTTCAAAACGAGATAAAATCGACTGCCTATGGAAAAATTACACAAGCAAAAAGAGCTACAGCAACTACAAGAATCACAAAAACAATACGAGGGGACGATCAACACCGAGGCCAAGCGGAACGTACCACAAAAAAGTGTGCGGTGACGGCGGCGGGAAGGGGCAAGGGGGGGCGGCGACGGGAACAGACAGGAAAGGGCTGCGGGAGCGCAGCGGCAAGGGCTCACGGAGCGGACAGCGACGCAGAATGCAGGAATAAGGACCTCTTGAGGGCGGCAGTTCTCCGGGCGACGGCGGTTGCTGCGCGCGACGGCGGTTTTGCTTGAGAGAGAGATGCCTCGGGAGAAACTGCAAGAGAGGAGAGGGGATTGTTCTCGGTCTCTCTCTCTCCCTGACAGCAGAGCGGTGGAATAGCCCAGAAGCGATACATAGGAAGCCCGCGTGTCGCAAAAAGGGTCACAAAAAACGGGCCGGCCCAAAAACGGACCGGACAAAATAAGCCAGTCTACATCAAAACGCACATGTTACTAAAAAACCAAAAAAAACGCACATGATGCAGTTCTCTGTGAAGAATCATGAAGTTCAAACGGTAAAACAAAAAATAAAATACACACAGTTCGTAAGAAAAGTTAAAATCAAAAACAAAACGCATGTTAAGAAAACGCATCCGAAAAAAAGTCTACCTTCAAATAAGTGCCACACACAAAAAAGTCCCCCCCTCTCCCCTTAAACCTGCCGTACAGTGCAGTAAGCACAGGCAAAAAAACAAATGCAGTACGCGGTACTAGAAAAATGCAGTGCATTTCTTTACGGGATGCAGTACGCCATAGCAATCCAGTTCCGCATTATGTGGATGAATATATACACGCCATAGAACACAGCGATGAAGAAAAACGCGAACACAGAAAAAGTAAACGTAGTGCGGAAGTACACGAACATGCAGTACAGGATCATAACCAATGCAGTACAGTTGTATTTTGCTAAGCAGTGCAGTCTCATACATTCAAAAAAAAAGATTACAAAAAAGTAAAAACACAGGAACAAAAATGAGAACTGTACATGCAGTATGGAATGAAGTTCACATCTAGTACATAACCCAGATCAATGCAGTGCATGATGATTTACCAAAAAGCAGTGCACTCCCCGACATTGAAAAACATACAAAGAAAACAAAACTGATCACCCAAATGATACCGGCCCCAGCCACACAAAAATTGACCACGTACATGCGTCTCTGAACTACCCGAATACAAGCCCAACAAAACCGACTAAGAAAAAACAATAAGTTCAAAAAAAAAGTGAGGGGGGCACCCCCCTCCCATTTCCCTACCCCTCCCGTGCCAGGGACTGCAATAAGTACAGGCAAAAACAAGATGCAGTACGCGGCGGTAGAAGTATGCAGTGCACTCCGTTGCGCAATGTAGATCGCCGAAGCATATAGCAAAGACGCAAAAAATGATGAAGTACACACATGTATACACAGTTGCAGTTCCGATTTGTATGCGATGCAGTGCGGAAGTGTAAGCAATGCAGTTATGTTGTCACGCAGTATACATGTATAATACATGACAAAATGCCCATTCAAAGAGAAAAAAGTGGTGGTTAAAAAATATGTGCTGATCAAAAATAAAACAAACCCACCTTAAAAAAACCACGTTCGCATACAACCACCCAATTGGAGCAGTTCCATCGCCACAAGCCCATGATCACAGATGCAAAACCAACCCACGATCTGCACAACCGCATCATCAGCGCGATCGTGCAGTTCATCCGATGAGGCCATCCCACCCCTCGCCCTCCCCTTAAATTCAGACCCCTGCCAAAGGCCTTCTCATCCACAACAACACAAGTATCCATTGCGCTCCCACCAAATCGCCCCATATCAATGCAAAAGCACCAAGCCCTGCTACCGGCGATGACGTTCATCGACGAGTACAAGGGCGACAACGCCGTGGAGGTGCACGGCAACACCAAGTTGCACGTCATCCACACCAACGACAAGAAGCAGATGGCGATCACCCTCACGCAGTACGAGCGCCACCTCAGCCTCCAGCGCCACAAGATCGTCGGCATTGATCTCGAGTACGACAACGACCCTGAAGCGAGGCAGAAACCTGCCCTCTGCCAGCTCTGCATCGGCAAGAATCACCCGGTGTTGCTCTTCCAAATGAGCGACACTGAAAGGTGCACCGTCTTCGACAACTTCCTCACCGACCCCAGGTACACCTTTGCAGGCTTCTCCATCGACGGCGACAAAACCAGGCTGGAGCGCGTCAAACTAGAGGTCGCCAACTTCGCCGACATCCATAAGGAGTGGAGGGTGCCTGAGGCAACCAAGTCGTTGGACTCCCTCGGAGACGTCTCCGGCATGCTCATCGACGACTACTACAACAACATGAAGAAGAAGATCACCGACTACGAGCACCAGCGCTGGGCCACCCTGCCTCTGTCTAGGAGGCACATCGAGTATGCGGCAAAGGACGCCTACGCAGTGTACGAGATATGGAACCACATCACCGAGGAGCCCCCCAAGAAGCGCGCCAGGAGCAGCTGGGGATGGGGAGAGCTTGACTGGTGAAGAAGAAGATGGTGCCGGCCAGGAGCCAACAATGCCACCGTTCTTTTAGAATTATCATCAAATTTTCTTTATGTTGTTTGCTTATGTATCGTTAGTTTGCCTGTGTGCTGAACCTAGTTTGCTTGCCATGCAGAATCGCTTTGTAATGATGAACTTTGATTATGTTAGTTTGCTTTATGTTCAACTTAGTTTGCTGGTGATGAAATTGTCGTACAGAATACCTGTGATAATTTGTTTTCTGTTGTCTGCTAATGTATCATTAGATTCGAGTATGCAGAAAATGAAAAATGAGTTGCAGTGTGCAAACAGGACGCATGCAGTGCAAGTTGTGTACGAATGCAGTACAGAATCTGTCGAATGAAGTCTTAACATACCCAACAAAGTGGTGCACGAACCTAAATTTGAAAAAATAATACATTAGAGCAAAACCAGAAAAAGAAAAACGCGAACACGTAAATAATCAATGAAGTACAGAAATATATGAACATGCAGTACAGAACCATAATCAACGCATTACGCGTATGATTTACTAAGCAGTACACTCCAATACATTGGAAAAAAAGATTACATAATAGCAAAAAGACGGAAACAAAAAAATGGCAACTGTACATGCAGTACGGAATGGTACACATGCAGTACAGAACCCTGATCAATGTAGTGCACGCCCCGACATTGAAAAAAACACCTAAGACAGAAAAATAAAAAGAAAAAATTGACCACCCAGGTGCTACCGGCCCCAGCCAGTCTCGTAATAGGTCTGCGCCCATAGAAGGCGAGTCGTTCTGAGTCACAGTGCTTGGGGCCGGCCACACATGGGCCCACAGGTCAGAGAGCATACAGCTGCGAGCGCCGTGTTTAAGCACCTAAATAAGTAACAAGAGGAGTTCGACACAACGGCCTCACCAGCGCTTATAAACATGTCGGGCGCGCCTTCCGCGGGCGAGGTGGGACTACACATTAGACCGCACACAGCGCACCGGGAACCAGCCGTGCTCACAGGCCGACTTGGGTCCAATTGCGTCTTCACTACCCGAACACAGGGCCAACAAAAAAAGAGAGGCCACTGAAAATTAAAAAAATCCTACATACCATACACAAACACAGGCCCAACCACGCGTTCGCAGTTCGTCGTGATATGACAATGCAGTTCGCTATTTTCAAGTAAGCAGTCCTGTTGCTTCTTAAATGCATTCATGTTCACTGAATCAGACCCAATCCACCACCTAACGCCAACCACACCATTTATTACTTCCATTGCTCGATTGGTTGCATAAAAACTTATCCATTCGTGCTACAGACTAACACAACTCCTCCCCCGTTCCTCATTTTCCTCAAATAGTAGATCTAGGGTTCATCCCATCCACAGCTCTTCTCTGTAATTCCACTGAACCCGCCATGGACTGTAAGTGCTGGTGCTTGGCAAGGATGGCGTCGTTAGCGGACACATGCGTCTACACAGAAGGCCTAGAGCTCACCAACAGCGAGTGGTGCAGCATGCTCGGCTGCTTGATGATACCCAACAGGGGGTTTCGTGCGCCATTTCTTCATCGCCTTACAACCGCAGATCTACAGGAAAGTTGGGTATGCTTTTTCCCTCACAATTTTGGACATAATCTAGCCTGCAAATACACATCTGAATATATAGTTCAATCAATTTGTTTAGTAATGTCAAAAAAAATACAAAACAGAATTTGTATTGTTGTTCAGATCTGTTAGCTATTAAGACTAGATGCTTCCACCTATCTTTCTTCAGTACCACACCATGTATCAACACTAACTAGATCAGAATCCCAACGCATGAACAAAAAAAGGTCAGTAGATAAGCATTGCAGTTATCTTAACATGCTGGAGAAGTACACTGTTACTGACATTGCAGTGCACGTATGTTGCAGTATAGTATATATCCCAGTAAAACTAGGAGTTAAATGCGTATATAAGTTTGTTCATACATTGCAACTACTTTAGAATATACAGTCATATGTATGTAACTATGTAAGTAAACACAAACAGATCATACTAAGTATAAAACAAAAAACATTTGTTGTTTACTTATAAAATTCTTTTTCCACCCATTCCAATATGCAGAAACTGCCATCCACAATAAAATTTCATGCTCCGAGTTCAGGGAAGCTTACTTTGGAGACAGAACACAAGAATGGCTATGGAGACATGCAAGCTGACTACCACATCGACGATGAAGACTGCATCAACATAACTACTGGTTGGAAAGATTTTGTCTCCCAGAATGGCTTTGAGGCCGGAGAAGTGGCCATGGTGTTTTTCTACAAAGAAGAAGACTCCATCAAGTTTACAATATTTGCACTCTAGGCTGTCTAATATGAAGCAGCCAATATTTCTAATGCTTTCGTTATGCTGTATGTTTTTGAAATTATGTCCATCAAACAATTTGAACGATGCATATTTAATGTATGCAATCTGAACTGCCTCATTTTATCATCCTTTTTAGACAAAGTTGTTGTTGGCAGCAATGCTGTTCTCTCAAGCACGTAGTGTGGTACTAATAATAAAAAAAAGCAGCCCTCTGAACATTAACAATGAAATGCAAAATGGTCGAAACTTTGCAGTTAACATATCATGTTCAAGAACAACTCCCATAGTATGCAGTTCAAAAAATTTCTTATAATAACTATTCAGCTAACAAAAGCGTATAATGGACCATCCACTCTAATAGCAGAACTGACAATTAACAAACACTGCTAATGCAGTACAGAAATGCATATTATGCAGTCATCTAGAACATAGAATGCACTTTAAGAAAAGGAGAAATCTCATAAGCAGCAATAACCACTGTAATGCAGCTACAACGAAGTACACTACCAAAGAAAATGCAGTGCACTACAACGTATGCCACGACTACAAAAAATAAAATTAAAGCAGTAAAATTACAGAGTGATAGACTAACAGAGGTGTCAATTTCACTCGCAACTCCATAACACGCCTAAAAATTGTACAACCACTAAACTATAGAAAAATACCACCGAAAAATTTAAACGGAAGACACGGCAACGGGACGAACATCACCAGCTTTCATTTCAAGAATGCGATTCAAAAAATGACAATCATACCCGAAATACAATGAATTCAAACCTATAGCAACAATAATTACAATATTCAAACATGCATGGACGACCAAAATCAAAAAAATCGACAAGAACACAGGAGCGGATGAAGCTCACCCGCCGTAACAATCAAAATAACAAAGAATTGAAAACTAACTCCTAAAAATTAACAAATTATAGAGTGAACGGACAGATTAAAATGAACGCAACCAAAGAATTACTACTAAAAAATAACATCTGACCACAAAAAAACGCATCTGACGCAAACACGAACGAAACAGAGAAAAGCTCGTCCGCCAAATCCCTCGATTTGCAAGCACTTTACTAGATTTTCCTGTAAAATACAAATAATAAAGCTAAAGTGACATGCATACACCAACTGAATCATCCCGCAACACCCGATTCCACACAGAAAACGCGGGCGGAACACGAGAAAATGAAGCAGTTCTCCCGTAAAAGCACTGCAGTGCCCGGCGTCAAGAAGATGCAGTGCACTTGCATCCAGCGTGCAGTGCGGAAGTGGTGTGCAGAATAGTTATTCTGCTAATATTAGCAGAATAGACCGTCTGTGTTTATATATATATATATATATATATATATATATATCTTTACCTAATAATAAAGAAAATTGGGTTTCTGCCATCCGTCTTCGCTAGCGATTTTGCAAAATAGTCCCTGTCCTTTTTGTTATTCAACCTGCAATCCCTTTTTAAGTGGATATATGATATACGTCGTTCTTACAAAAAAGACCCTGTGTTTTGTTATTCGGTTGCTGGCGAGCGAGACAAGCTGCAGGTCGAGGCTGGCCGTGATGCAGAAGATGTCCGGCGCGGTGGCTGCAATCTCTGGCCAGATCCGGTCGAGGAGGCGAGGCTGGAGCGATCTAGGAGGCGCGGGAGGAGGTCCATCGGCGGAGCTTCAACTCCAAGTACATGGCGGCAGCGTTCCTCGCCAGTTTTGAGCGAGATGGGGCTGCGATGCAGATGATGCCGGGCGCGACGACGACAATCTCCGGCCAGATCCGGTCTAGGAGGCGAGGCAGGGGCCGGATCCTGCTCGGGGGATGGCGTGGAGGCGATCTACGAGGTGCGGGAGGAGGTCCAGTGGCGGGGCTTGAACTCCAGTGGCCCCCCTTTCGATGGACGGGGTTGCCCACGTCACCGGCGACTCCCCGAAGGCTGACAGGGCCTCCTCCTCCGCGTCCTCGACCGGCTCGGCCTCTCG
The DNA here is from genome assembly GCF_018294505.1 of Triticum aestivum. Lineage (NCBI taxonomy): Eukaryota > Viridiplantae > Streptophyta > Magnoliopsida > Poales > Poaceae > Triticum > Triticum aestivum. The sequence continues at coordinate 220,173,552 of NC_057813.1, read as the reverse complement.
GCGCTCCTGGCCGCACAAGGGGATTCACCTGCGGCGGCGCCGGCGACCATTGTCCGCTCGGAGAGGAGACGGCGGTGAAGGCGACAGCAAGGGCGCCGGTGATGACGTGTAAGGGCCTCGCACTGCCACTGGGGATGTCCTTCGCGGCGGTTCTCGCCCAGGTGAGCGCCTCCTCGCGTTTTGGCTACTGCTATTGTTCCTTAATTGGTAGGCGCCCCACTGGACCCCCTCCCTCCCAGCCATGCCACATTGCCTTGCGTCATCGGCCCACAACGCTGCACCAAGCTCCATGAGCTAATTGCTGAGGGTGTGCTTGGCCTGTGGTGACAAGCTCAACCAGAATTTCATCGAGTCCGAACTCAAGCTCGACGCCGGCAGATTCATCCAGCCGAACCACGGTCACTCACCCCATAAGGTCGCTTTCTCCTCCTCTTAAGGGTTGTGCCATGTCTGAAGAAGAAACATGATGCAAGTAATTGATTCGTCCAGTTGTGTTACCTTGCAATGGCGGATATGGTAAGAACCCGGCCTCTTCTCCCTTGCCTGCTCCGACAGCGGTGTTCTGGGCGTCCATGACCATGGCAGAAAGTCTCAAAGGAGGACGCCGGCGAGCACAAGGCGCTGCTGCCACCATCTCTGGAGACTGGCACAACGCAATGGCTACAAGGGTCCAAGTTGCGTGTGTAGCAGAAGGACACCGATGGGAAGAAGACCAGTCCATTTCTCTGGGAAATAATCCGATGGTTTGCTCCTTTCAGTCTTGAGGATGAGTTGATTGACAACAATAAGATGGGGAGGGGAAGCATCGGAGGTAAAGATGTGCAAGGATGATAACTCAGGGAGAGGACTGGTATGCCACGTGAAACATTACAACAAGAGGATTGACCTACAAGAGAAAAAACAAGGAGATGGGGACATCTAGCAATCAGCAGCGTGGCGAGGAGGATGGTGGTGTCACCTGACATGAATAGTGGTAAACAAGTTGATGTAGTTAGCCACGTGTTCCTTAATATTTAGGCTTGGGAATTGGGACTTGCCAAAAAGCTGTCGCGTCTATGTTTGCTAATGTTTTCAGTCCATTGGTGTTTCCCTCATTATCATCTTGCGGACTTTGGATCTCTGTCAATACATGAATTCAGTTTCTACAATTTCTTACAGTATTTCTGTAGTTCTTTGCAGGGGATTTTTGTTCATGCATGACTCATGGTACAATAAGAATTATCTGTAATTCATGGACAGTAGGAGTTTTCTGCCTGGTAGTAATTACTCAAATAACATCTTTTTCCATGCTTTCTCTTCTTATTTTTTTATGTTTAATTATTTATTTGATCAGCAACCTACATGAAGTACTTTCCAGAGCAGCTATTCTGGAGTCTCTTATACCATTAACGAAGTTCTATTCATAGATGATAAACCCTGTTCCAGAGCACCCGCTACGAGCTTCATGTATGTTGTTGATTCATAAGAGATTCACTTGGGAGCAGGTGATGTGATTCTTGGAACGCTTCCTTTAGCATGGGAATTTATATGCCATGGAGTTAATTAATATATAAATTTAAATATAAAAATAAGAACAAAAAGATAAATTTTGGTTGGTTTGCTCGACATTGTAGTTTGAATTAAAAAGAACACATGTTTTTGCTGTTTGAACATATTGAATCATGAGCTGGCAAAAAGCAATATATAGCATGCTCATAATAAATTTTATTTACATTTCTGTTCTCTTCCATGGACAATTATAGACTTCAGACTAGATCGAGAAATTACATTTTATTGGTGTCACCAGAAGGTCCAGAACTGATAGAAATACGACCTTTTACAGTTTGAGTAACCTTGTGAAATAACCATTTAACGATTACTCTTTCTACTGCTACTAAGATGCTTAGCATAAGCCAGTAAAATAATACTAGGTACTTCTGGTTATAAGTTCGTCGCCGGCTTTGATGATGTTAAGGCTTGAGCAATGTTGTGAAATAACCATTCGGTGATTCATTTTTCTACTACTACTCAGGTTCTTAGCATAAACTGTATAATTAAATGCCGGTTATATAGGTAGTTCTGGTTGCAAATTGGATGTAGGCTTTGAATGATGTTATGGCTAATGAACTTCCAGAAATTGTAGCTGAGTCTGCAAAGGTATAGAATGAATGGAAAATTTATTCTCCTTAGACATCCTAGCATATACACTGATGGATCTAACTTCTGATTTATTGTTTGTTATGTATCACAACAGTATAGTAACCTTCTGAAAGATGCAGACGCAGGAAGATTTATAGTTGATGGTATGGCTAGCATCCAAATTGATACACCAGCCCTAATGTCTGTTTCAAATGCAATGCTCTTATTTTGTGTCGAATCCAAGCTTCATGTTTTCTTTATTTAATACTAGAATATGTTATTCATGATTAGTAAAACCATTGCAACCAATAGTCTAGGAAAGCAGTCGGGTCGGTGTTATTACGTGTAGTTTGCAATTTGTCACTGTAATAATCTATAGCTGCTAGCATACCCACTTTATCGCGCAGCCATGAGTTTTTCCCTGGTACAAATGACAGAATCATAATGGTCTCTCGAATGTTTGACGAAGTAGTTAAGGCCATGGAGTTGGTTCTGGAGAAACTATTATCAGAGGTAAAACAATTTGTTGTGCAAATGGTCATGTCTGTAGGACCATGTTGCCATTGTTTGATAACTGATATTCTCCTGTTATTTTCCAGGGTGAAGAATCCAATGAAGCTGAAGCTAGGCCTAAATTTAGACTTGTACTCCCTCTGTAAACTAATGTAAGAGCGTTTAGATCACTAAAATAGTGATCTAAACACTCTTATATTAGTTTACGGAGGGAGTTGTTCCTAATAGCTCTTGCAGTGGAATTATTGGTAAAGGAGGAGCAACAATCAAGTACACGTAATCAATAGACTTGTTCTATTCTCTGATACTTTCATTAAGTTCCACTATGGTACTTAATTTTTGAAGTTTGTGTAATGTTATTATTGAGTAAACTGATGAAGTATACCGGAACTGACACACGATACTAGGAATTGTATGTCCTTTTCTTGATAATAAAATACTCATTTGGTCTGATTAAAATTTTTGTCACATGATTCATCGTTGTGCATGAATTTACTTTATTTTAGTTTGTATTACTTGGAATGTTGAGAGTTGGTGTTCCCTCTCTCTTCAGGTCATTCATTGAAGCTTCAGCGACCCATAAAGCCCGGGAAGTGAAGCCCTCTTCAATCCTCTACCTCTCTCGCTGCTGTGTCCAGCCTGCTACCTGCTTGCTGTGTTGCCTCAAAGAAGGGTCGGGGGCACTTGATGTGGAGGATGGCGACAAGGAGAAGTGAGGATTTTGGGAGGACAGAAACAACGGGAGAGATAAAACATACTCCTCTGGTGCATTGAATTTAGACTGTTTGATGTTCTGCTACTGGTCAATTCAGTTTCCGTGCTCCGGTTTCATGACAGGAGTTGTCCGTCAGGGGGTAAGTTGTAGGCGCACGCAAGCGCGCATGTGCTCGTGCATCTCGGTGTGTGGACACGGATGCTCTCTTTGCAGTTCAGAGTAAGAGCGATCATATATGGCTTGAGATATTGCATAGGAAAAGGATCTACCAGACCATCAATGCAACACAGGACATCTGAATTTAACCTTATCTTTCTCTTTTCTTTTGAAAGGGGTAGACGAGTGGAAAGGCGTACTGCTTGATCAGAAACTAAGGAGTTTGCATCATTATTAGCTGCCAGTATAGCTTACTTTGAGCTTAACCACATACCTGATTGTTGTGTATGAAAGCACAATCCTATCAAATACTCTTCTTTTTTGCTTGGGTGTTCTGGTGAGAATCTTCAAGGTACCTGGTTGTTATCTCAGCAAGTCACATCTCTGAAAGTTCAATAGAGACTTGCACCTCAGAGTTTTTGATAGGTCGCTAGAGGTGTGTGAAGTTTTCTTTCCTCCCGTTGCATCGCACGGGCACATTTACTAGTATATATATATATATATATATATATATATATATATATATATATATATATATATACAGACGGTCTATTCTGCTAATATTAGCAGAATAACTATTCTGCACACCACTTCGGCACTGCACGCTCAACAAAAGCGCACTGCATCATTTTGACGACGAGCACTGCAATAGAGACTAGTGAACTTCGTGTCGAAAAAAACTGCACGCGGTGTTTTTCCGGTACTGTTTTCGCTCTAATTTTTTAACCGTTTATCGAAATGAGGCATGTAATATACCATTGAAAAGCTATGGATTAGGCGCAACTTCGACATGTTGAACACTTTTCGAGATTCCACACGGTTTAAGAGTAGTTTTGAAAATAGTGCGGCGGATGACGAGTGGCAGCGAGCGTTTTTTCGCGTTTTTTTCTAAACCGCTTGTCGGAATGAAGCAAATGATACGCCGTTGGATAGATATCATCGAGGCGCATCTTTTTCATATATAAATCTTTCTCTAATTCGTTACGGTTTAAGAGCAGTTTCAAATTTACTAAATCGCGGAATTCTGTTTTTCAAAAAAATTCAAATTTTCGGTACTATTTTCGCTCTAGTTTTTGAACTGTTTGTCGAAACGAGGCGTGTGATACGCCGTTGGAAAGCTACAAACGAGGCGCAACTTTCATATGTTGAAATATTTTTGAAATTCCTTACGGTTTTAAGTTAATTTCGAAAATCGTGCGGCGGACGACGAGTGGCAGCGGCCGTTTTTCATGAAATTTTTGCAAACCGCTGGTCAAAATGATTTGAATTATACGTCGTTGGAAAGATATCGACGAGACGCAACTTTTTCATGTAGAACAATCTCTCTAATTCTTTACGGTTTAAGAGGAATTATGAATTTATCGAAATGTGGACACTCTGTTTTTCGCGACACCCAAATCTACATGGGTACTTGATCCGACTGAAAACCGCACTGCATCGGACAAAAAAACGCACTGCATCAGACGGGTAAGAGAACTGCATGATTTCTTTTTTGCAGGACATAAATTTTTGAAGACGAGGAAGAAAACCACACTGCTTTAGACTGAAAACCGCACATCATTAGACGGGCCAGCGGACTGCATGATTTTTCTTTTTTGTGAGACGTAAATTTTTGAGGACGAGGAAGAAAATCACACTGCTTTTTAGACTGAAAACCGCACTGCATGAGACGGGCTAGCGTACTTCATAATTTCTTTCCTCATTTTTCTAACATTTTTATGAAACATGAAACACCTTGTGGGATGAGTGCAGTGCACATCAAAGTTAAAGTGAACAGCAACTCAAATCAAAGTGGACCGCGTGACTTTTTTCTCTTTTTCAAACTACTTTTTAATAAATACGGTAGTGTACTGATTTTTTCAAAACACCTTTTTGAATTTTGCATGGTTGAGCGGAAGTGATCCTTAGAGCCAATCAAAGTGAACCGTAGTTCTTTGACATTATTTTGCATGGTTCTGCACTGCATGAGATGAAAGTAGCAAACCACACTGACGGAAGCAGTGAACTTCATACTTTTTCCCGACATTTTTTACAAACAAAGGCACATAATGAACTTCTATTCATGTTCAACAAGCAAACAAAAATCACACGATTTTAGAAACAAAATAAACTACAGTAAATTCCCAAGAGCTCCCGATGGAGCACATGTATGAGGTTCCAGCCGAAGTAGTCGTGTGAGGAATGGTCTAGGTGTGTCCATGAACATATGAACTACGTCAGCACAAAAACATGCTGTGTACCCGGTTTTTAAGAACAATCTAAACCGCACAAGTACGCACAAAATAATTGGAAAATAATTACATAAAAAAATAGAGCCGAACAGCACGAATAGGCGCGTTGCACTGCATCAACAACACCCAAAATTCCCCCAAGGGAGGAGAGTGGAACGGTTTTGCTACGGCTATTGTTGATGCGTACTGCACAGCAGCTGCCGATAATCCACAAGCGCTGAGCAGCAGTGCACTTCAGGAGGGCATGACAATGTTCACATGCAAAACACCGGAAGGAGTAGGATCCCGTCCGTCGACCAAGTTTGCCGTGGTAGGAGACCGGCGGACTGCATCACCTATCTTTTTCTGCAAAAAAAGAGTAAAATGAACCTCAAGAGCAAAGAACAGTGGACTGCATTGGCACTCTTATTTCTCTTCAGAAGAACACAAAGAACACAAATCTAGTCGTCGTCGGGGGTGTGACGGCGTGAAGCAGGAGGTCGTTTGGGCACGGGGTGTGGAGAGGCATGGTGCTAAGTGGTGCTGGCCACCAACCACCCGGTGGATCCGTGGTCGGGAGGAGTTCGCGGAGGCGCTCGGTGGGTGTTGTTCTGAATCCTGCTCACCGAAGATGGGGCGGGGCGGTGGATGACAAGAGCTCGAATCCGGCTCTGGATCCATGGATCCGTGGCCGGGGTCACCGGATCCAACAGCGTGGGTCGCGACCGGAGCGCCGTGGAGGCACGGTGGTGCGGCGCGTCGCAGCCGGAGTGGTGCGGCGCGTCGTGGCTGGAGTGGGGCGGCGGCAGTGGGCATGGTGGCAGAAGGAGGAGGGGATGCCGGGGCGTGGGGCGTGCGGAGGCGGTCGTGGCTGCCGGTGGCTTTGGAGGAAGGTTGGGCGCGGTGCGGGTAGTTCCCGTCGGAGTGGAGGGAGGCAAGGGGTTCGTGGCGGAAGTGCGCCGGCTCCTGGCGACCGCGGGAGGAAGAAGGTGGGCAGAGTAACATGCAGATGGGGGCGGAGAGAGGCGGCGCCGGTCGGTCCTGGTTAGGGGCGGCGGCGGCGGAAGGAGGTGGAGAAGGGAAGGGGAGGTTCGGTGGGGGAGAAGGGCTAGGCCAGCGAGAGATGGGGTGGGGGTGGGTTGGGGTGTGACGAACGGGGCTGATAGGTGTGTTTTTTTGGTGCGTGCAGTTCGGCTCGTTTCGAGTCTCTAGTGCGGATCGGGCTTTAGGTGTTAGCAGAATAAGCACATGTGTTATCAGAATAAGACTCTTAAGGGTGTTATCATAATAGACCCACCCTATATATATATATATATATATATATATATATATATATATATATATGTATCAATCAGGATCTTTCCAACACATAGTGCTTGCCAAAGGATAAAGTGTAAAAAGGAAAGGTGAAGATCACCATGACTCTTGTATAAGGGTAGAAGGTAAAAATAAAAGATAGGCCCTTCGCAGAGGGAAGCAGAGGTTGTCATGCACTTTTATGGTTGGATGCACAAAATCTTAATGCAAAAGAATGTCACTTTATATTGCCACTTGTGATAAGGACCTTGATTATGCAGTCAATAGATCATACATATTTTTTCACACCAATAGATAGAATATTTAGAGAGCATTTTTTTTCACACCAATAGATCATACATATTTAGAGAGCAAGCTCGTATAAAGCTTATTTTTTCCACACCAATAGATCATACATATTTAGAGAGCATTTTTTATTGCTTGCACCGATGACAACTTACTTGAAGGATCTTACTCAATCCATAGGTAGGTATGGTGGACTCTCATGGCAAAACTGGGTTTAGGGATATTTGGAAGCACAAGTAGTATCTCTACTTAGTGTAAGGAATTTGGCTAGCATGAGGGGGAAAGGCAAGCTCAACATGTTGGATGATCCATGACAATATAATTTATTCGGATATAAGGAAACATAACTCATTACGTTGTCTTCCTTGTCCAACATCAACCTTTTAGCATGTCATATTTTAATGAGTGCTCACAATCATAAAAGATGTCCAAGATAGTATATTTATATGTGAAAACCTGTTTTTCTTTATTACTTCTATTAATTGCAACGATGACCAAAACTATGTTTGTCACCTTTCAACAACTCTTATTCATCATACTCCTTATATGCGAAGTCATTACTCTCCATAAAATCAATATGATCTTTTTATTTCTTTTTATTCTTTCTTTTATTCCCTCAAGATCATAGCAAGATAGCAAAATCCCTCAACGCAAAACTACTCTTTATTATATATAACTCATGGACTCGATTACATAGATAGAGATCAAAACAAAACTCAAAGCTAGATCATACTGAAACTTTATTCTATTAGATCAAGATAGAACCAAAAGGATCAAACTAAGAAAAACGGTAAAGGTAGAAGTGTGATGGTGATACGATACCGGGACACCTCCCCCAAGCTTGGCAGTTGCCAAGGGGAGTACCCATACCCATGTATTTATGTCTCTTTCTTCGGAGGTGGTGATGTGATATTCTTCGCAATGATGCCCCTTAGGATATGATTCTCTTCCTCGAGCTTGTTAACTTGCTGCTTAAGATCCATTATTTCCTTACGGAGTTTACCCGTGAAGGCCAACGCTCCTTTCACCCATGGATGTTGCATAGCTGCAGGAGAACAAGTAACACTCTTTTTTATATTTTCATAAGAAAGAAATCTAGCATTGGGAGGGATGACCGAGTTTGGAATTGCTGAGCTCTGAAGTTCCTCCATCATGAATATGGCTTGGAGATGAGAGGTAAATTCTTGATCCTCCTCCATGGCGTCTATCTTTTTCAAGTCGGCCAGCATCTCTTCCTCCGTTGATGGCCCAAAGTGGTCAGCATCGCTGTTTGCTCTTGGCCCCGGTGTCGGATGAGATACCCAACTCTCCCCGACTGACTCTTGAGATGACATCTTGCTCTAAATCTGCTACAAAAACAACTCAAAATAAAAATAGAGGATTTCGTCGTGGTACGGTGGTCAAAACCTTCGGGATATTATATAATGATTTTTTATCGACCAAAAGAAGTATCGTGCAATAAAATAGAGTCCGGAGGGCACACGAGGTGGCCACGAGGCAGGGGGGCGTGCCCAGGGGGTAGGGCGCGCCCTCCACCCTCGTGGACGCCTCGTGTATCTTTCGGACTGCTTTTAATTTTCCTAATTTTTAAATATTCCAAAATGGAGAAAATTGCTATTTGAGCAGTTTTGGAGTCGGTTTACTTATGGTACCACATACAGATTCCTTTTCAGAGTCTAAAATGTTCTGGAAAGTGTCCCTTATGTACTCCTTCGGGGTTACGGTGTCAATAACATTGGTTTCAACATTTATGGTATTACCTGAGATATAATGTTTGATTCTTTGACCGTTTACCACCTTCGGATTTGTGCCTTTGGCGTTGTAGATTTTGATGGCACCGGAACAATACACCTCCTCGATAACATAAGGACCTTCCCATTTAGAGAGAAGTTTTCTGCAAAAGATCTTAAATGAGAGTTGTATAGCAAAACATAATCACCTACATTAAACTCACGCTTTTGTATCCTCTTATCATGCCATCTTTTAACTTTTGCTTTAAACAATTTGGCGTTCTCATAGGCCTGGGTTCTCCATTCATCAAATGAGCTAATGTCAAATAGCCTCTTCTCACCGGCAAGTTTGAAATCATAATTGAGCTCTTTAATAGCCCAGTATGCCTTATGTTCTGGTTCGAGAGGTAAGTGACATGCTTTTCCATAAACCATTTTATACGGAGATATACCCATAGGATTTTTATATGCAGTTCTATAAGCCCATAATGCATCATCAAGTTTCTTGGACCAATTCTTTCTATATCTATTAACAGTCTTTTACAAAATCAATTTAATCTCTCTATTACTCAATTCTACTTGACCCCTAAACTATGGATGGTATGGAGATGCAATTCTATGATTAACATCAGACTTAGCAAGCATTTTACGAAAAGCACCATGAATAAAATGTGAACCACCATCAGTCATTAAATATCTAGGGACTCCAAACCTCAGAAAAATAACTTCTTTAAGCATCTTAGTAGAAGTGTTATGATCAGCACTACTAGTTGGAATAGCTTCTACCCACTTAGTAACGTAATCAACAACAACTAAAATATGTGTATACCCATTAAAGGAAGGAAAAGATTCCATATAATCAAAGCCCCAAACATCAAATGGCTTAGTAACAAGTGAATAGTTCATAGGCATTTCTTGACGTCTACTGATATTACCAATAATTCTTTGACATTCATTCACTACAGGAATCAGGAACTTTGCCATCTATCATGGCGGACGTCAAAGGCATGCCTTGCGGATGGCAAAGGCCTTTGCCATCAGCCAGCAGACGGCAAAATATTCGGCTGAACGAGCTACGGCAAAGGGCACTTCGTCGTCTGTTGGTGGACGACAAAGATGCAAAGGCCTTTGCCGTAAGCCAGCAGACGACAAAGGGCATGGCTCTTTGCCATCTGCTGGCAGACGACAAAGGCTGCAGGCTCTTTGCCATCTGCCAGCTGATGGCAAAGAGCCTATATTGCCCCCATTCAATTTTGTTTTTTCTTATATCAATTCATTTTCATCGAAAATCACGCACGCACACACGCACGACGCATGCACGCACACACGCACGCACGTATATATATATTTATATATATGTATATATATATATGTATGTATGTGACTAATATAGCATATCCAACGCATATTACCAATAGTCATGAACACATATATATCCAACACATGTTACCAATAGTAGCAAGTTTCATCCATACATATACATAGTTTCATCAATATTACACAGTTTCATCGATAGGTAGCAAGTTTCACAAAGTCCAAACTATCTTATTCCTAAGATCTTCTCTGGATCTTCTTCTTTTCTTCCAACCTGCATAACAAAAGCACTAAGAAAGAGAGAATGGGTTAGGAGTAGAAATGTAGCATTTCACTTGATGAAATGCAATGCTGTAGGATGTATTAGTGAGTAAAATATACTTTTTAGATTGTTCAAGATGTATTAGTGAGTAAAATATACTGCATTTAAGTTGCGAGCACAGAGGCAGGAAGCAGTGCATGCACCCATAGATTTAAGATTGTGCCTTCATTTCATATAAAAAGATATATTCATTTGATGGTATAAATCATGCTCCTTATATCCGGTCGGTCCAATGATTTAATTAATTATTTTTGGATTATTTGGCATACTGCTGAACTGATTGAACTAAAGGGTAGAGTTAGTATTATCAAGGCCAAAACCAAAAACAATCCCAGTTCTAACACATGACATACACAACGTACAGACAAAAAAGGGCCATCTAAAATGTCTACTTGTTCTAGTGGCCAACACGTGGTAACAGGCAAAAACATCCACAAAGTCTCTCCTAAACCTCATAGCATTCATTGACAGCTGTCTTGTCAGGTGTGTTCTACTTGTTCATAAAGCATCAATGTCAAGAGTAACATGGATAATGCTGGATACATGGAGAACAGAGTCATATAACATTTCCAGTATCCAAATTTACTGTAGTACTTTTTAAAGCTAAGCTGAACGTCTTGTAGGAACAAAAAAGAAAAGAAAACAGTTGAGTCTGAATCTGACCATGCTACAAGACTATACCGACCACACACATTTTGAGTCAGCATTTTAAATCGGAATGTGCTGGTGACTACTGCTGATATGGTCAGGACTGCTCCAACTACGAGCGGGACCAACCCCAAACTAGCAAATTGCAGCCAAGAGACAAGAGGAGGACTAAGCTAAGTAACTAATCATTCACCTCTCCTGGAGCAAACGACGAGCAAGCACGCCAGTAGAGCTGCCTTGAGCAACCCGCGGCCTTCCATGCCCTGAAACTTAAGAGAGAAAATCAAAGTAGACTCCAGCAAAAATCCCGCCAATCTTAGTGCATAGGAGCCGCGGAATCGCCTCACCAGAGGCCCGAATCGCCTTACTGGAGCCGGGGAATCTGCCACCGATCCAGCATTTTAAGGACTAAAAGAGATAAGAGTGAACAAATACCTAAGAGCCATATGGGAAGGCGAAAGTAGTATCTTCTGGGATGGAGTAAGGAGTGTGAGGGAAGCGGCCAGCTTCCTCAGATTTTGACGCGATAGGAGACAGATTGCCATTAGTCGACCAACACTCTTTGACAATGCATCTGCAAAATTTTCCTAATTATCACATCTTTCCTGCAAGAAGAATGAAGAACAATCTCTTGGATTACAATGCACTCACATAGTCGAAGTCAGAAAGATGTAACAGATACATGTCCTGCCACTTTGAGTTGTACTAATAGATAAACTCAGTGCAGAGTAACGATTTGATGAGAACAAAGGCCTGACTTATATATAACAAAAATAGGTCTGCATATGGATGTAACTCAACATTCAGAAACACGAACAGAACTTCTCACAAAATCATAGGAATTGCTAATGATGCTATGAACAACTTTACTAGGCAAAACAGAGGAGCGCCGAAGGTAGGGGTAGCAGTGCGGGGTTGGACCTGGGGCCGAGCACGACAGAGAGGGTGAGAGGCGGGGTCGCGCCTACCCGCTGGAGGCGTGTCGGCCTCGTCCGTGCCCTTCCATGGCGGACTGCACGCCGAGCCGGGAGAGTCGGGTGTGTGGATGGGTGGAGGGCGGGGGGTGGGGCGGCGTTGGGTAGCCTTCCGGCTGGAGGAGACGAGGCACGGTGGCGCGTCGGCCGGAGGAGAGCAGAGGCGCGGTTGCGGAGCTCGGCCCGGAGCTGGTCGGGGTCCGGGGCGGGCAGCCTGAGCGAGTGGGGCTCCGGGTCGGAGGGGTCGTCGATCCTGAGCCCGCGCTCGCACTCGGCGATGACCTCCTCGTAGGCGCGGTTGCCGCTTGCGGCCTTGTAGAGGAGGAGGGCGCGGAAGTGGGCGAGCTTGAGGGAGTCGGGCGCGAGGTCGATGGCGCGGCGCGTGGCGAGGAGGGCGGCCTGGTGGTGGCGTGCGAGGGCGGCGGGATCGGTGAGGACGGCGGCGGCGCGGGAGTGGACGGTGCCGTGGGCGCGGAGGAGGAGCGGCGACCCCGGTGCATGGGCGAGGCGGAGGAGGGCGTCCGCGGGCAGATACGGGTGTCGGTGTCAAAACCGTCGGATCTCCGGTAGGGGTCCCGAACTGTGTGTGTAAGGCTAATGGTAACAGGAGACAGGGGACATGATGTTTTACCCAGGTTCGGGCCCTCTCGATGAAGGTAATACCATACTTCCTGCTTGATTGATCTTGATGATATGAGTATTACAAGAGTTGATCTACCACGAGATCATAGAGGCTAAACCCTAGGAGCTAGCCTATGATTCTGATTGTTCTTGTCCTACGGACTAAACCCTCCGGTTTATATCGGAGGAGGCTAGGGTTACACAGAGTCAGTTACAAAGAAGGAGATCTAACATCTGGATCGCCAAGCTTGTCTTCCACGCAAAGGAGAGTCCCATCCGGACACGGGACGAAGTCTTGAGTCTTCACTACAAAAAGAAAGACACATCCGTGACATTTTGGGCCGAACGAATTTTTTTCTGTCATACATATGACACTTTTATGACGATAATTGTGACAAAAACCGGTATCATCATAGATGTGGTGGGCTCCTACTTCTATGACAAAAAATCATGACAGAAAATGGGTTTTTCGTCCTGGGCGGGCCGGAGACGCAGCTACATGACATTCTTTGGGCCGTCCATGACGGAAAAAACCGTGGTAGAAGCGAGGGGGAGGAAAACTCCGGGGAGTTGCTGGTTACGGTGGGAGGTCGGGGGCCGAGCGATGCGCGTTTCTCTCATACAGGTACGCGCGTGTGTGCGAGGCGTTGGCTCTAACTGAACCCGAGCGATTGCACTGCAGGCTACACGTTACTGAACCCGAGGGAGCGATCGATGGCTGTTAACTGAACCCGATGGAGCGATTCCTTCGCTACTGCTGCTAACTGAAGCCGATCGATTGGATGAACAGTGAGCGTTGCGGGGGGGTTGGATGAACAGTGAGCGGTGGCGTTGCCTCTGGATGAACAAGACCCCGTGGTGTGGAGGGCTGGATGAATAGTAGACGGTGGAGGGGTGGCCGTGGAGGGGTGGTTGAACAGGACCCCGTGGTGTGGAGGGCTGGATGAATAGTAGACGGTGGAGGGGTGCCCGTGGAGGGGTGGTTGAACAGTAGCCGGTGGAGTAGCGCGCGGTGGAGGCTGGATGAACAGGAGCCCGTGGAGGCTGGAGGAGGTCGACGGTAGCCCGTGGAGGCTGGAGGAGGTCGACGGTGGAGATGAACAGTATCCCGTGGAGTCCCGTTTTGCGGTACGCCACACCCCTCCCGGTGAACAGGACCCCTGTTTCGCCCGTAGCGCTCCAACACAAGTCTGTTTCGTCCGTTTTGCGGTACGCCACACCCCTCCCGATCAACAAGACCCCCGTTTCGACCGTAGGAGGTCCGTTTCCTCCGTTTTGCGGTACGCCACACCCCTCGCGATCAACAGGACCCCCGTTTCGACTGTATGAGGTCTGTTTCCTCCGTTTTGCGGTACGCCAGACCCCTCCTGGTGAACAAGATCCCGTTTCGAACGTGGCCGGTCGAACACAAGGCCGTTTCCTCCGTTGTGCGGTACGCCAGGCCTCGTTTCCATCGCCTGTTTCGTCCAAGCCCTCCCGATGAACACGACCACGCATTCCATTCTGACCCAGCCGGTTGGCTCCCACGCGTTCCGTTGCCTCCCGATGAACACGACGCATTCCGTTGCCTCCCCATGAAAACGACGCATTCCGTTGCCTCTCCATGAACACGACGACGACGCTGTTTCTCCGTTCCGACCCGGCCATGTACGTATGCGCGAGTAGGCATTCAAGACCCTGCCCGTATGTACCTACGTGGCCGTATTTTCTTTCTTGCACCCTCGCCTCTATACGTACATGTACATGCTACGTGCGCGCCTCTACTACGACACGTGCGCGCCTCTACAACAACCAGTATGTACGTACACATTCGCGACCAGAATGACAACACTACGTACGCTTCGACCAGGTGGGTCCCGACTGTCAGGCACTTCCTTGCCTGCGAAGATGTAGCTGGTGGGTCCCAGCAGTCAGGGGGCGAATCGTTTTGCCCGGACGCACTTCCTTGCGTGCGAAGATGTAGCTGGTGGGTCCCAGCAGTCAGGGGGGTGAATCGTTTTTTTACCCGAACGCACTTCCTTGCGTGCGAAGATGTAGCTGGTGGGTCCCGGCAGTCAGGGGGGCGAATCGTTTTTTCGTGAAATACGGTGGCCCGTCTGGTGGGTTCCCGTTGTCAGGTGGAGGAATAATTATTTTGCACGTAATAAGGAGGCACTTCCTTGCTGCGGCCGTGGACCAAGCTGTCAGCCTCTCCACGTACAGTCCACGTTCGACGGAAGCCGTTCCTTGACCACGTTGACCACGCCGCGCCGAGAGCACCAGGGCGGTGGACGATGGCGAGGCCTAGGACGGGGACGACGCGGAGCCGGGGAAGACGCGGCAGTGGATGCCCACGCGTAGAGGAGTATGAGGGTTCACTGGTTCACTGCGGTGTGACGTTGCCGTCGCCGCAGAATAGCAGGGGGTGTGGGTGAGTAGAGGGATGGCCTGGCCAGCGGTGGGAGTAGTAGGGGGCGGTGAGGCCTCCGCCGCATCGCAGCCTGCCACGGGAGGCAGGAGCACGAGGCACGACCGGCGCTGGTTTGGGCGGCTGGAGCAAGAAGACAAGAGGTTGAAGAAGCACTACGGCCGTTGGATGGACATCGTACGGTCACTGGAGCTAGAATCGTGCATATTGACTAAGTTGACAAAGCCCTCCATCCACGTCAACTTAGTAGGCCCACAAGTCAGCCTGCCACTATACTGGGTTCCAGCTAACAGGCGGAGTATTCATTTTTTTGTGCGTAATAAGGAGGCACTTCCTTGCGTGTGAAGATATAGCTGGTGGGTCTGAGCTGTCAGCGGCGGTAACGTTTTTTTCATGAAATACAGAGGCCCTTTCAGTGGGTCCCTGATGTCAGGTGGAGGAATCATTATTTTGCGCGTAATAAGGAGGCATTTCCTTGCGTGCGGCCGTGGACCCAGCTGTCGGCCTCTCCACATACAGTCAACTTCAGATGCATGTCGGTCATTGACCACGTTGACCAGGCCGCGCCGAGAGCACCAGGGCGGTGGACGACGGCGAGGCCTAGGAAGCGAACGACATGGAGGCAGGGAAGACTCAACAGTTGTTTCCCACGCGGAGGGGAGTACGACTGAACGAGGATTTACTGGTTTGTCTGTCGTCGCCGGAAAATAACAGCAGGTGTGGGTGAGTAGAGGGATGGCTAGGCTAGCGATGGGAGTACGATGGGGCGGTGAGGCCTGCGCGGCAGCACAGCCGGCCGCGGGGAGGAGGGAGCAGGCAGTCCCGACGGCACTTGTTTGAGCGGCTGGAGCAGGAAGAGCAGAGATTGAAGAAGCACGACGGCTGTTGGCTGGCCATCCAACAGTCACTGCTTGTGCGTCAACCTTTTTTTAGGAAAGCCTCAAATCTATGGAAAACAGCATACAGCCCATCTGCCATTATTTCTAATAATTTACAACCCATTTGCTAATTCTTAAGGTTTTTTTGAGCCCATATTCTTTTTATTAGCATTACAGCCCATACTGCGGCCACGGTTAAAAAATTATACGAAATTTTGAATATTTCGGTGCGGTCCGAACTGTTTTTAATTACGAAATTTCGACTCACATTCAAACTGATTTTAAAAATAAATGTATATCAATATAAAATCCAACAAATTCTCCACGCATAAAAATTAATGTAATTTAAAATCTCGAAATGAAAAAAAAAGATATTTGAAACTAATTGCCGGTTTGATGTGTTTTATAAATGTACAACCCATTTCTCATTACTGATGGGCCATTTTCTTGGCCAGCCGAATGAAAGCTCTGCTCGTCTTGAAAGATTTGCAGCCCAACAGGCCTGACAAAGCGACTTACTTGGCAAATCACAAAAAAACTAGGTTGTGGCCGTGGACCCAGCTGTCAGCCTCTCCACATAAAGTACTCTTCCGACGGAAGTCGTTCCTTGACCCCGTTGACCATGCCGCGCGGAGAGCACCACGGCGGTGGACGATGGTGAGGCCTAGGAATGGGACGACGCGGAGCCGGGGAAGACGCGGCAGCGGAAGCCCGCGCGGAGAGGAGTACGAGGGTTCACTGGTTCGGCTGCGGTGTGAGGCTACCGTCGCCGCAGGGCCTGGCTAGCGGTGGGAATAGTAGGGGCGGTGAGGCCTCCGCGGCAGCACAGCTGGCCACGGGAGGCATGAGCATGAGGCATGACCGGCGCTGGTTTGGGCGGCTGGAGCAAGAAGACCATAGGTTGAAGAAGCACTACGGCCGTTGGATGGACATCGTACGTTCACTGGAGCTAGAATCGTTCATATTGACTAAGTTGACAAAGCCCTTCGTCCATGTCAACTTAGTAGGCCCACAAGTCAGCCTACCACCAAGGTGGGTCCCGGCTAGCAGGGGAAGTATTCATTTTTTGTGCATAATAAGGAGGCACTTCCGGTGGGTCCGAGCTGACAGCGGGGGGGGGGGGGGGGGGGACTTTTCTTAGCGAAATACGATGGCCCGTCAGGTGGGTCCCAACAGTCAGGGGGCAAACATTTTTTCGCAAAATACGGTGGCCCGTCCAGTGGGTCCCTGCAGTCAGTTGGAGGAATCATTATTTTCCGCGTAATAAGGAGGCACTTACTTGCTGCGGCCGTGGACCCAGCTGAAACTCTCCACGTACAGTATACTTTCGATGGAAGTCATTCCTTGACCACGTTGACCTCGCCGCGTTCCGTTGCATGCATGCAACCATGGGCGTGGTGCCTCCCCACTGTCAGCCTCTCACGTACAGTCATCTTCCGATGACTCTCGGTTGTTGACCATGTTGACCACACCGTGTCGAGCGCACCCAGACTGGAACGACCCGGAGATGGGGAATACGGGGCAGTGGAGTCGCAGATGGAGAGGAGTGGGAAACTTCACTGGTCCGGGTGCGCGGCAGCACAGCCGCGGTGCACGGGAGACAGGAGCAAGAACAGAGGTTGAAGAAGGAGCACGGCTGTTGGATTAACATCCAACGGTCCAGCTGCTAGAATCATTTGTTGATTAAGTTGACAAAGCCGTGCGTACACGTCCGCTTAGCGGGCCCACAAGTCAGTCACCAAATCTGACGGGTCTCAGCTGTCAACGGGATGAATAATTTTTTTCGCAAAACAAGGAGGCACTTCCTTCCGTGCGAAGAAACAACCGGTGGGTCCCAGCTGTCAGGTGGAGGAAACATTTTTTCAGCTTAATAAGGAGGAACTTTCCTTGCGTGCGACCATGGACCTCGTGGGTCCCAGCCGTCAGGCTCTCTGCTACGTCTCGAGCTTGCGTTGGTTTTCCCCGAAGAGGAGAGGATGATGCAGCACAGTAGCGTAAGTATTTCCCTCAGTTTTTGAGAACCAAGGTATCAATCCAGTAGGAGGTCACGCGCAAGTCCCTCGTACCTGCACAACACAATAGCAACTCGCAACCAACGCTTAGGGGTTGTCAATCCCTTCATGGTCACTTACGAGAGTGAGATCTGATAGAGATAATATTTTTGGTATTTTTGGTATAAAGATGCAAAGTAAAAAGTAAAGGCAAAGCAAAAACAAAGCAAGTAAATAAAGTGATATAGATTGATATGATGAGAATAGACCCGGGGGCCATAGGTTTCACTAGTGGCTTATATCGAGAGCATAAGTATTCTACGGTGGGTGAACAAATTACTGTTGAGCAATTGACAGAATTGAGCATAGTTATGAGTATATCTAGGCAATGATCATGTATATAGGCATCACGTCCGTGACAAGTAGATCGAAACGATTCTGCATCTACTTCTATTACTCTACTCATCGACTGCTATCCAGCATGCATCTAGAGTATTAAGTTAAAAACAGAGTAACGCCTTAAGCAAGATGACATGATGTAGAGGAATAAATTCATGCAATATGATAAATACCCCATCTTGTTATCCTCGATGGCAACAATACAATACGTGCCTTGCAACTCTTTCTGTCACTGAGTAAGGACACCGCAAGATTGAAACCAAAGCCATGCACTTCTCCCATTGCAAGAACTACCAATCTAGTTGGCCAAACCAAACGGATAATTCAAAGAGACTTGCAAAGATAACTCAATCATACATAAAAGAATTCAGAGAAGAATCATATATTTTCCATAGATAAGTTGAATTATAAACCCACAATTCATCGGTCTCAACAAACACACCGCAAAAAGAAGATTACATCGAATAGATCTCCACAAGAGAGGGGGAGAACATTGTATTGAGATCCAAAAAGAGAGAAGAAGCCATCTAGCTACTAGCTATGGACCCGAAGGTCTGAAGTAAACTACTCACACTTCATCGGAGGGGCTATGGTGATGATGTAGAAGCCCTCCGTGGTGGATGCCCCCTCCGGCGGAGCTTCGGAACAGGCCCCAAGATGGGATCTCGTGGATACAGAAGGTTACGGCGGTGGAATTAGGTTTTTGGCTCCTGTTCTGATCATATGGGGATACGTAGGTATATATAGGAGGAAGGAGTACGTCGGTGGAGCTCCGAGGGGCCCACGAGGTAGGGGGGCGCGCCCAAGGGGGCGCCCTCCACCCTCGTGACCTCCTCGGAAGCTTCTTGGAGTAGGGTCCAAGTCTCCTGGATCACGTTCAGTGAGAAAATCACGTTCCCGAAGGTTTCATTCCGTTTGGACTCCGTTTGATATTCCGTTTCTTCGAAATACTGAAATAGGCAAAAAAAACAACAATTCTGGGCTGGGCCTCCGGTAAATAGGTTAGTCCCAAAAATAATATAAAAGTGGAAAATAAAGCCCAATATAGTCCAAAACAGTAGATAAAGTAGCATGGAGCAATCAAAAATTATAGATACGTTGGAGACGTATCAAGCATCCCCAAGCTTAATTCCTGCTCGTCCTCGAGTAGGTAAATGATAAAAAAAAATTTGATGCGGAGTGATACTTTGGCATAATTTCAATGTAAAACTTCTTAATTGTGATATGAATATTCAGATCCGAAAGATTCAAGACAAAAGTTCATATTGACACAAAAATAATAATACTTCAATCATACTAATCAAAGTAATCATGTCTTTTCAAAATAACATGGCAAAAGAAAGTTCATCCCTACAAAATCATATAGTTAGGCTATGCTTCATTTTCGTCACACAAAGATGTTCCCAACTTCTATACCCCTGATGACAAGCCAAGCAATTGTTTCATACTTAAATAATCTCAAACTTTTTCAACCTTCACGCAATACATGAGCGTGAGCCATGGATATAGCACTATGGGTGGAATAGAATATGATGATGGGGATTGTGTGGAGAAGACAAAAAAGGAGAAAGTCTCACATCAACTAGGCGTATCAATGGGCTATGGAGATGCCCATCAATAGATATCGATGTGAGCGAGTAGGGATTTCCATGCAACAGATGGACTAGAGCTATGAATGCTCAACAAAAGAAAACTAGTGGGTGTGCATCCAACTTGCTTGCTCACGAAGACCTAGGGCATTTGAGGAAGCCCATCGTAGGAATATACAAGCCAAGTTCTATAATGAAAAATTCCCACTAGTATAAAAAGACAACTTATGAGACTCACTACATGAGGAACAAGGTGCTACTTTGAAGCACAATATATGAGACTCACTACATGAAGAACAAGGTGCTACTTTGAAGCACAAGTGTGGAAAAAGAGATAGTAGCATTGCCCTTTTTTATTTTCTTTTATTTTTATTTTTATTTTCTTTTTTGGGGGGCCTTTTTTTGCCTTTCTCTTTCTTTGGGGGGGCCTTTTTTTGCCTTTATATTTTTTTGGGCAATGCTCTAATAATTGTGATCATCACACTTCTATTCATTACAACGTAAGGATTACAACTCGAAACTTAGAACAAGATATGACTCTATATGAATGCCTCCGGCGGTTTACCGGGATGGTGCAATGAATCAAGAGTGACATGTATGAAAAATAATGCATGGTGGCTTTGCCACAAATACGATGTCAACTACATGATCATGCAATGGCAATATGACAAAAGTAAAGTATGTCATGATGATGATGATGATGGAAGTTGAATGGCAATATATCTCAGAATGGCTATGGAAATGCCATAATAGGTAGGTATGGTGGCTGTTTTGAGTAAGATATAAGGAGGTTTATGTGTGATAGAGCGTATCGTATCACGGGGTTTGGATGCACCGGCGAAGTTTGCACCAACTCTGAAGGTGAGAAAGGGCAATGCACGGTACCGAAGAGGCTAGCAATGGCGGAAAGGTGAGAGTGCGTATAATCCATGGACTCAACATTAGTCAAAAGAACTCATATACTTATTGCAAAAATTTAGAAGTCATCAAAAATCAAGTACTATGCGCATGCTCCTAGGGGCATAGATTGGTAGGAAAAGACCATCGCTCGTCCCCGACCGCCACTCATAAGGATGCACAAGCCAGGTACACTTCATATTTCAAATTTGTTACACAACTTTAACCATACGTGCATGCTACGGGATTTGCTAACTTCAACACAAGTATTTCGAAAATTCAAAATCACCCAACTAGCACGACTATGATATTATCACCTCCATATCTCAAAACAATTATCAAGCATCAAACTTATCTTAGTATTCAACGCACTCAAAAGAAAGTTTCACATATCTTGAATACCAAGTATATTAACATTAAGCAAATTACCATGCTATTAAAGACTCTCAAAATAATCTAAGTGAAGCATGAGAGATCAAGTTTCTTTAAAACAAATCCACCACCGTGCTCTAAAAGATCTAAGTGAAGCACTAGAGCAAAAACTATCAAGCTGAAAAGATATTAGTGAAGCACTATGAGCATTCTAACAATTTCTAAATCATGTATGGCTCTCTCAAAAGGTGTGTACATCAAGGATGATTGTGGTAAACTAACAAGCAAAGACACAAATAATACAAGACGCTCCAAGCAAAACACATATCATGTTGGTGAATAAAATATAGCTCCAAGTAAATTACCGATGGAAGTGGACGAAAGAGGGGATGCCTTCCGGGGCATCCCCAAGCTTTGACTTTTTAGTGTCCTTGGATTATCTCGGGGGTGCCGTGGGCATCCCCAAGCTTAGGCTCTTGCCACTCCTTGTTCCATAATCCATCAAAAGAATTCACCCAAAACTTGAAAACTTCACAACACAAAACTCAACAGAAATCTCGTGAGCTCCGTTAGATAAAGAAAACAAAAGACTACTTCAAGGTACTGTAATGAACTCATTCTTTATTTATATTGGTGTTAAACCTACTGTATTCCAACTTCTCTATGTTTTATAAACTAATTTACTAGCCATAGATTCATCAAAATAAGCAAACAACACACGAAAAACAGAATCTGTCAAAAACAGAACAGTCTGTAGTAATCTGTAACTAACGCAAACTTATGGAACTCTAAAAATTCTACCAAAATAGGAAGTCCTGTAAAATTTGTTTATTGATCAGCAGCAAAAAGAATCAATGCAAAATCACGTTCCTGTGATTTATCATAACTAAATTCGTGCGTGCAAAGTTTCTGTTTTTCAGCAGATTCAAATCAACTATCATCGTAGGTTATCCTATAGGTCTTACTTGGCACAAACACTAATTAAAACATAAAACCACATCCAAACAGAAGGTAGATGGATTATTTATTCCTAAACAGAACCAAAAACAAAAAACACAAAATAAAATTGGGTTGCCTCCCAACAAGCGCTATCGTTTAACGCCCCTAGCTAGGCATAATGATGACAATGATGCTCACATGAAAGACAAGAATTGAAGTGCAAAGAGAGCATCATAAAACATGTGACAAACACACTTAAGTATAGCATACTTCCTATGCATATGCATCTTGTAAGCAAACAAATTATCAAGGCAAGCAAAAACTAACATATGCAAGGAAGAACAAAGAGATGATAGCAATCTCAACATGAAGAGAGGTAATTTAGTAACATGAAAACTTCTACAACCATATTTTCCTCTCTCATTACATGTAGTATCATAAGCAAATTCAACAATATAGCTATCACAAAACATATTCTTAACACGATCCACATGTATGCAAAGTTGACACTCTTCCAAAATAGTGGGATTAACATTAACTAAAGTCATGACCTCTCCAAACCCACTTTTATCAAAAACTTCATAAGATTGAACATTATCCAAATATGTGGGATCTAAAGTTGACACTCTACCAAACCCACCTTCAATATTATTGCAAACACTATTATCAATCTCATATTCATCAAGGGTATTAAATAAATTTTCAAGATCATAAGAAGAATCACCCCAATCATGATCATTGCAACAAGTAGAGGACATAGCAAAACTAGCATCCCCAAGCTTAGGGTTTTGCATCTTATTAGCACAATTGACAACAAAAGATTTTATAATAAAATCATTCCAATCATGCTTTTTATTCAAAGATCTATCGTGAGTCACTTCACGGATTTCAGGCAAAACCTTATAAAGATAATCTAGTGCATCCAAATTACTAGGAATTGGTTCATCATAATTGGATCCCTTAAAAAGATTGGCAAGCGGATCAAGATCCATGGACTTTTAGTGAGCGAAGATGCAAGCAAAAAAAGGTACAATCAAACATAAGATCGAATGGAAGAAGGGCGAATAAAACGGCAAGGGTGAAGTGGGGGAGAGGAAAACGAGAGGCAAATGGCAAATAATGTAATGCGAGAGATAGGGATTGTGATGGGTACTTGGTATGTTGACTTTTGCGTAAGCCTCCCCGGCAATGGCGCCAGAAATTCTTCTTGCTATGTCTCGAGCTTGCGTTGGTTTTCCCCGAAGAGGAGAGGATGATGCAGCACAGTAGCGTAAGTATTTCCCTCAGTTTTTGAGAACCAAGGTATCAATCCAGTAGGAGGTCACGCGCAAGTCCCTCGTACCTGCACAACACGATAGCAACTCACAACCAACGCTTAGGGGTTGTCAATCCCTTCACGGTCACTTACGAGAGTGAGATCTGATAGAGATAATATTTTTGGTATTTTTGGTATAAAGATGCAAAGTAAAAAGTAAAGGCAAAGCAAAAACAAAGCAAGTAAATAAAGTGATATAGATTGATATGATGAGAATAGACCCGGGGGCCATAGGTTTCACTAGTGGCTTCTCTCGACAGCATAAGTATTTTACGGTGGGTGAACAAATTACTGTTGAGCAATTGACAGAATTGAGCATAGTTATGAGTATATCTAGGCAATGATCATGTATATAGGCATCACGTCCGTGACAAGTAGATCGAAACTATTCTGCATCTACTACTATTACTCCACTCATCGACTGCTATCCAGCATGCATCTAGAGTATTAAGTTAAAAACAGAGTAACGCCTTAAGCAAGATGACATGATGTAGAGGAATAAATTCATGCAATATGATAAATACCCCATATTGTTATCCTCGATGGCAACAATACAATACGTGCATTGCAACTCTTTCTGTCACTAAGTAAGGACACCGCAAGATTGAACCCAAAGCCATACACTTCTCCCATTGCAAGAACTACCAATCTAGTTGGCCAAACCAAACGGATAATTCGAAGAGACTTGCAAAGATAACTCAATCATACATAAAAGAATTCAGAGAAGAATCAAATATTTTCCATAGATAAGTTGGATCATAAACCCACAATTCATCGGTCTCAACAAACACACCGCAAAAAGAAGATTACATTGAATAGATCTCCACAAGAGAGGGGGAGAACATTGTATTGAGATCCAAAAAGAGAGAAGAAGCCATCTAGCTACTAGCTATGGACCCGAAGGTCTGGAGTAAACTACTCACACTTCATCGGAGGGGCTATGGTGATGATGTAGAAGCCCTCCGTGGTGGATGCCCCCTCCGGCGGAGCTCCGGAACAGGCCCCAAGATGGGATCTTGTGGATACAGAAGGTTGCGGCGGTGGAATTAGGTTTTTGGCTCCTGTTCTGATCATACGGGGATACGTGGGTATATATAGGAGGAAGGAGTACGTCGGTGGAGCTCCGAGGGTCCTAGCTCCAAGGGGCCCACGAGGTAGGGGGGCGCGCCCAGGGGGGCGCACCCTCCACCCTCGTGACCTCCTCGGAAGCTTCTTGGAGTAAGGTCCAAGTCTCCTGGATCACGTTCGGTGAGAAAATCACGTTCCCGAAGGTTTCATTCTGTTTGGACTCCGTTTGATATCCCGTTTCTTCGAAATACTGAAATAGGCAAAAAAACAGCAATTCTGGGCTGGGCCTCCGGTTAATAGGTTAGTCCCAAAAATAATATAAAAGTGGAAGATATAGCCCAATATAGTCCAAAACAGTAGGTAAAGTAGCATGGAGCAATCAAAAATTATAGATATGTTGGAGACGTATCACTCTCCACGTACAGTTCTCTTCCGACGACTCTCGTTTGTTGACCACGCCGCACCGAACACAGCGAGGCGCTAGACGACGGTGAGGCCCCGGACGGGAACGACTCGGAGATGGGAAAACACGGCAGTGGAGTCGCAGATTGAGAGGAGGAGAAGGGTTATAACTGGTTCTGTTGCGGCGTGGGGCTATAGTCTGTGGAGAATAACATGAAGTGTCGAGGGGTGGAGGGATAGCCTGGCCGGCGGTGGGGTAGCGCTTCGCAGCGATGCGTGCTAAGCAGAGCCGCTAGTCGCCGGACGCCGGACCAGGCGGTCCCGGCGACGCTGGAGGAAGAAGACGAGAGATTGAAGGTGCATGCCGGCCGTTGGATATAAATCCAATGACTGTGGATGACACAATCATTTGTTGACCAAGTTGACAACGCCCTGCGTAGGCTTTGACCTATTGGCCCACATGTCAGGCTACAAAAATGTGGCATATATTTAACCCATATTTTCTAGAATGTACTGTCCATTTGCTGGGCTGGGTGAACAAATAATTTCGCGTCAATCAGGCCCATTTATATTTTCTAACAAATCCCAGCCCATTTGCACTTCCTTGAAATACACGTATTAGGTGGGCTCGTTATATATATAATGTTATGTTAGAAGGAGCAATTAATATCAAAGAATAAACCGGAGAGGCACATTATATATATATATATATAATTAAGAAATTAGCGAGTTATTACTCAAAAGAAAAATGAGCGCGTTATTATTAAATTGGTCCTTAAAATCTTCGCAAGCTTTTGTACGCAATTACCAGGATTTTCCTTGCCTGTGAGTCAATAACAACCAGGATTTTCCGTTAAACGTTTACTTTTATAAGTTAATAACACGTGGGATGTTTTTATTATGTATATATAAGTCTCTATAAAATATACGATAATAGTAATAATATAAATATATATAATGTGGTTAGAAGGGAAAACATAAATTGGACACAGCATTACTTTTATAAGAGACCTGCGTTTTATACCCGACAGTAGGCATACTAACAAGTTCACACACAAATACAACAGAAAAGGTAAACATTCATATCAAACTCAGGTTCACAGGACACGTTCATATTCATAGCCAACATTCACTATCAACAACTCAAAAGATTCATATATACACAAGCTCAGCATATCTATGCATCCAAATGATTGATAGATCACACGACAATATTCATACATAATTCACAAAAAGATTCAGATATACACATGTTTAATATGTTTATGCATCCAAATGATTGAGATCACAGCCAATATGATCCATGGACGAACTTTAATTACCTAGGGTACAGACTGGTAAATGGTGTTTAATCGGAGGTACTTCTTGCTAAAATTAGTTCTTATACGAGTAAACTTTCAAGTACATAAGAGGCAACACAGACAGTCTGAACTTTGCTTGTAGGTTTATCCTCAAATAGTGGCCTCGTGCCGAGGGAGGTTTGAGCAACTTGGCCACTACTTTCATCCAACTAGTTTACTGGCTCATCTTGGTCCTGTATCTCGCCAAAATTCTACATTGCAGACGAGAAAGGAGGCGGTTGAGAAAATGAACCACCCAATTTTTTTGTGCAGTTCAACTGAAATGGAGCATCCTTGGCGTGCAGACTAATTAAGTGCTAGATGAATATACGCGTCAACCAACTTGTCTGGAATCTTTAGACTCCATGCCATATAGTTCGCTACCATATGTGTCGATAACCAAAAGGCACAAGTTGGGACCAAAGACTGGACTGCGTTTTTCTGGGCTATGCACCAATTAATATTTTTGGCGTTCACTCTCCTAATACTTAGAGTTTGACAATTGGTTGACGCCGGTTGATACTCGAATGAATATAGGCACTTCTTGTCAACATCGATGCTTGTCTGAGTGAACTTTGGAGTACATACCAGTAGCATAAGTACCTGTCCATCTGATCATTTTGTGCAGTTCTACTGAAATCACCCGATGTAATGATTTGCCTGTGAGTTCAGGCTCCAAATTACTCCTTTATGAAATCGGCAAACAGTAGCACAATACCAAATTACCAATACATATGACAGGCACAATAATCAGGATAAAGACCAGTACCAACCTGTATGAGGTAGCATATCAATTACTATTTCCTTTGACTGGAAGCCGAGATAAGCCAAGCGACTGACAGCAAAGGAAGAAAGCAAGCGGAGATTAGCGACTGACAGTAAAGGACGGAACCTGTCGAGGCAATGAAGCACCCAAAGTTTTTGCGCAGTTCCACCAAAATCGAGCATCCCTGTTGGCACATATATTGAGTGAGATTACTGTAATAGTGGGACTAGTTGATGAAACATACACTAACAAATAGAAACACCCTCATTATCTTAATGGGTAAAGTTAGCAACATAGTAGTCTTGCTTAAAGAGAGGTATTAGTTTATTTAATCAGTGCGAATTAGCTCAACTCAACACTCAAAGCATTGCCATTTATCATAGGTTGCAAAACTTAAAAGTGCAAAGATAAAGGAGTTTCTCATTACAGTAGCATGATACAAATAGAGATGACAACAAACTAATATAGATGAAGGCCTTAGGCCCGTACCAACCTGAGAAAAAAGCTTATTCATGTAGTCCCATAAGAGATGATAAAGCACTCACTGGAATCACACAATAGTATATATTTTTGTGCACTTCAAATGTATGGTTGAAATCACTCTTGTTTACCAGTGCTGAGATTATATCAAAAGATTATCTTGTGTAGTTCCACTAAAATGTATGATTGGCACAACATGATCTCTGTTTGCACAAGTAGGAACAAGGTGAAACCTTCATTAGCTTAGTGAGAAAGGATAGGAAGACATTAGCATATTACTCAAACAGTAGCATCAAATTCATGATGGACAATACGCAAAACATTGCCTCATTGAACCAATGGAAGTAAATTGACATGCAAAACAATAGCACTATTATGTCATGACACTAATAATATTCACTCCCTGCTCCACCACATGATTCGCCTCCATAGACAAACATTCACACGTACATGATTCAGCATAGGGTCCTACTAAAGATTTGTTTAACTCCAACAGGAAAATTAGGCAGTAATAAATTAGTGGTACTTAAGTACTCCTCATTAATTAAGTGAGACAGCAGAAGTGGAAGGGCTCCCTGGAGGATCGTCTCACATGTAAGGTAGTCGTTGCTGGAGCCCTTGAATAGCCTCGACTGAGGCCTCTGGCTTCAGCAAGATCCCCTTGGCACTGTTTATTCTTCTTCTTCTTCCTCTTCATGCTCTGTTTCTCTTTCTCCTCACCAGTTGGTGAAACCAAGTACATGATTGGCCTTCTAATTCAGAATTGGTTTTGTCCGTGAGGGAGTACAATTGTACTAGTAAAAACAGCATTATTTTCTCATGGCAGTCGGAAAATAGAGATGAACACATGCATTAAATATCATTCTTACCTAAAGGAAGGTTATGGCGCCAATATGGATGATGAGGATTGGAACACAGATCTCCCTTTGTGCAGTTCCACCAAAATGAACCAACTGTTCCATTTTGACATTCCAGTTAAACAACACAAAAGTCACTTCTTTTAAGAAGAGTTTTGTGCAGTGCACCAAAAGGTCACAACAACAACCAGGTGAATTGGATATCCCTGTTTGCACAAAAAGGCACAGAGGAAACAGTCAGAGTCTCGAACAATTACATGCAAAAACATTTGGCTAAACTTGTCAGAGTCTCAAACAATTACAGGCAAAGACAGTGGCATGGCTTCATTTTTACTAGGGACATTATATTAAGAACATCTAAGGCTGCGTTCGGTTCACAGGTTTGGTGCAGGATTTTCGTAGGAACACAATTCATACGGTATTCTTTCCCTTCCAATCGTTCAGAACACGGGATAGGTGAATAGTGTTTCATAGGAAAGCTGGTCTGGTAGTACTGATTCCATCAGATTAGAAACATCCACGCGCTGCTCATTTTTTGGGCGGAAGCCCGAGGCAGGCGCTCGCTGCCATGCGTTAGACAAGTTGCTGTGCTGTGTTTGCCCGAATAAAAAAATCAACCTATGTGTGGTACGTGAGGTGAGGACAAGAGTAGTCACTGTGCAGCTGAATAAGCAAATAGCATCTCATACTTCCAAGCATGCTACTCTAAAAAAACAAATCTGTACATTTCGTAGTCCATCCGGACACATTCTCTTGAGAGTTTCCTCCGGTTCGCTGTTCCATAGTTTTATACCTACATTCCTTTCCTATTCTGGTCCTCTTTTCTGCCCCTTTATTCCGACTGGAGCCTAAATATTTGGTATAAGGGCATGGGACAGTGGGTGCACCAGCAGTACAACACCATGTACGTAAACATGGGCATAAAGTGGTGATTCATAGTTTGTTGCCCCGAGAAACAAACATCCAAGAAACATATCTGGGTTGGTCCCATTTTTGTTTACTCTAGCCACCTACTCCTATGTGTGGATAGCAAATCTAGTCCTGGTCATACCACTATGTACAGCGTTACCCCTATATTTCCCTTTTCGACCAAGAGACCGGTTGGATGACCAGTCTGTACTACTTTCATCCCCTTCCCTTCCTGTTTGTACCAAGTCCGATGTACATACTAAATTCCCCCACCCCCACTTTATTTCAATGACAAGTATTTTCGGATGGAGGGAGTACAAGATTCGACTCCATGAAGTAGCTTTACCTCTAACAATAGAAGAAAAAAATAGGTGACGTTGGACCATCCGATCGAGAGGGGCTGAGAGATAGAAAATGATGCACATGCAGCGACGTAGTGATCTGGGGAAGTAGAGCTAAGGTGGTTTCAAACGAAGATATACCTGAAGGTCGTCGAGATGTGGATAGGTGGGCGGGGGGAGGGCGGATCCGCCCACAGGCAACGACGAAGGGATCGGAGGACCTCCCGCGCCGGCGCTCGGCCAGAGATAACGGTGTGGCCGGCAGTGGGTCTCCTCCCTCGCTGTCAACGACGGCCTAAACGCTGCCCCTCCTCCCCTTCACCGGCGGAGGGGGATACGTCCGGATCTGTAACCAGCGGTGAGGATAGAAAGCCAGTGTTTTTTGAAGGGAGAAAGACAGTGTTATTACCCCTACCTTGTTTAGATCTGGAGAGGATGAGAGTGTGTGAATAGAGCAGCCCTAGTGAGGGAGTCCTGGACTAGGGGGTGTCCGGATAGCCGAACTATCATCATTGGACGGACTCCAAGACTATGAAGATACAAGATTGAAGACTTCGTCCCATGTCCGAATGGGACTTTCCTTGGCGTGGAAGGCAAGCTTGGCGATACGGATATGTAGATCCCCTACCATTGTAACCGACTCTGTGTAACCCTAGCCCTCTCCGGTGTCTATATAAACCGGAGGGTTTTAGTCCATAGGACGAACAACAATCATACCATAGGCTAGCTTCTAGGGTTTAGCCTCCTTGATCTCGTGGTAGATCTACTCTGGTACTACCCATATCATCAATATTAATCAAGCAGGAGTAGGGTTTTACCTCTATCGAGAGGGCCCGAACCTGGGTAAAAACATCGTGTCCCTTGTCTCCTGTTACCATCCGCCTAGACGCACAGTTCGGGACCCCCTACTCGAGATCCGCCGGTTTTGACACGGACATTGGTGCTTTCATTGAGAGTTCCTCTGTGTCGTCGCTCATAGGCCCGGTGGCTCCTTCGATCATCAACAACGACGCAGTCCAGGGTGAGACTTTTCTCCCCGGACAAATCTTCGTATTCGGCGGCTTTGCACTGCGGGCCAATTCGCTTGGCCATCTGGAGCAGATCAAAAGCTACGCCCCTGGCCATCAGGTCAGATTTGGAAGTTTGAACTATACGTCCGACATCCGCGGAGACTTGATCTTCGACGGATTCGAACCGCAGCCAAGCGCGCCGCACTGTCACGATGGGCATGATTTAGCTCTGCTGCTGGACAGTGCCCTGGAAGCCGCACAAGAGTCCACTCCAACCCTTAACTCGGACCCGACTACGCCAATCGAGGATGGGTGGCTAGACACCGCCTCGGGGGCTGCTACGATGATGGAGCCGAATACCGACCCTGTCCCTTGTAAATCTTGTGACTCCAAGGTGCCGGACTCTTCTCCGGACCCCGAACCTTCCACGCTCCTGCCAATCAAATCCGATTGGGCGCCGATCGTGGAGTCCACCACTGCGGACATCTTTCAGCACTCGCCTTTCGGCGACATCCTGAATTCGCTAAAGTGCCTCTCTTTATCAGGAGAGCCTTGGCCGGATTATGGCCAGGACGGTTGGGATGCGGACGACGAAGAAATTCAAAGCCCACCCACCACCCACTTCGTAGCAATTGTCGATGACTTAACCGATATGCTAGATTTTGACTCCGAAGATATCGACGGTATGGACGACGATGCCGGAGACGACCAAGAACCAGCACCCACAGGGCACTGGAAAGCCATCTCAACTCACGATGTATATATGGTGGATACACCAAAAGGAAGCGATAACGAGGAACAACGGGACGCTGCGAAGGATAATTCCCCCGAAAAACAGTCGAAACGGCGCCGCAAGCGCCGCCCAAAGTCCCGCCTCGACAACGACAGCACTCACACAGACCCATCCGTAGAGCAGGGCGAACCAGTGGATGATGAACATGCCACCAAGAAACCATCCGAACAGGATGAATTGGATAAACAACCCATCCCCGGCGAAAACAACAGTCCGGATGATCTCACGCCGGACACATCATTGGAGCAGAAGAACCTTCACAAAAGGCTCGTCACCACTGCACGAAGTCTGAAGAAGTAGAAGCGGAAGCTCAAAACAGCGGAAGATGTACTCAGAATGAGATGGGGCAAAGTACTCAAGACCGCAGA
The DNA here is from genome assembly GCF_018294505.1 of Triticum aestivum. Classification (NCBI taxonomy): domain Eukaryota; kingdom Viridiplantae; phylum Streptophyta; class Magnoliopsida; order Poales; family Poaceae; genus Triticum; species Triticum aestivum. The sequence continues at coordinate 220,141,508 of NC_057813.1, read as the reverse complement.
CAAATACGGCGATAGCCGCCAAGCAAAGAGCTACCCAAAGCGCAAACTATTGCCCGAATTTGACGAGGAGGCCATAGAGCCCCCACAATCAAAAAACAAAGAGGCCGCCCGGTCGGATAGACGACCACACGACAAACAAAGAGCGGCAAGCGGCACCGCACACAAGCCGGCACGCGATCCACATAAGGATCCTCGCAAAAAGGATGGCCCGGTCAGGTCCATCTATGGGCCAAGAAAGAAAGCTCCAGAAAGCAACACAACACGTCGAGTATTCGAAAAATAATGACACACCCAAATACAGGGGCACCGCACACTCCCTATGTTTCACCGATGAGGTACTGGATCATGAATTTCCAACGGGATTCAAGCCCGTAAAAATAGAGGCATACGACGGAACAACAGACCCCAGAGTCTAGATTGAGGATTACATCCTACACATACATATGGCTAGAGGAGATGACCTCCATGCCATAAAGTACTTACCCCTCAAGCTCAAAGGGCCAGCCCGGCATTGGCTCAAAAGCCTCCCAGAAAATACCATTGGAAGTTGGGAAGAGCTCGAGGATGCGTTTTGGGCAAATTTTCAGGGGACTTATGTCCGCCCTTCAGATGCAGACGATGTAAGTCACATAACTCAACAGCCCGGAGAGTCAGCCCGCAAATTCTGGAATAAGTTCCTTACCAAAAAGAACCAAATAGTCGACTGTCCGGACGCCGAAGCCTTAGCAGCCTTCAAACATAACGTCCGAGACGAGTGGCTCGCCAGACACCTCGGCCAGGAAAAGCCAAGAACAATGGCCGCACTAACAAGCCTCATGACCCGCTTTTGTGCGGGAGAGGATAGCTGGCTGGCAAGATGCAGCACCAGCGACCCAAGTACATCCGAGGTCAGGGATGGAAATGGGAAACCATGACGCAGAAAGGACCAGCGCCGGACTAAGGGAAATGACCCAAAGAGCACGGCAGTCAACGCCGGATTCAAAAGCTCTTGGCAGAACAACAAAACACTACCTCTCAAGGACAATAGCGACGAGCTATCTAACCTAAACAAAATCTTGGACAGGATATGTCAAATCCACAGTACCCTCGGAAAGCCTACAAACCATATCCACAGAGATTGTTGGGTCTTCAAGCAGTCCGGCCGACTTAACGCCGAACATAAGGGGCTCGACACACCAAGTAAGGACGATGACGAACCCCACAAGCAGAGCGTCGGAAAACAAAAGAATTTCCCACAAGAGGTCAAAATAGTGAATTCACTTCAAGTGATAACAAGGAAAAATAGAGAGGCGCCCACTAAAGTACGCGCCGCACGGTCCACCCCAGCGGAGTCCCGAAACTGGATGTCAAAACCAATAACTTTTGACCATCAGGATTACTCCGGAAGTATCCGAAACGCAGGATGGACTGCTTTGATATTGGATCCTATAATCGACGGACTACGATTTACACAAGTCCTAATGGACGGCGACAGTGATCTAAACCTGCTATACCAGGACACAATCCGCAGAATGGGGATAGACCCAACCAAAATTCGCCATAGCAACACTTCCTTTAAAGGAGTGACGCCAGGCCCATATGCCAATTGTACGGGCTCTCTACTACTAGAAGTTGTGTTCGATTCACCCGACAACTTCCGTCGCGAAAAGTTAATCTTCCATATCGCCCCATTTAAAAGTAGCCATCAAGCACTATTGGGATGCGAAGCTTTCGCCCGCTTTAACGCAATACCGCATTACGCGTCTCTTACACTTAAAATGCCCAGTCCACGCGACATCATCTCATTAAAGGGTAACTTCGAGTGTTCCTCGACCGCGGAAGAACGTGAGGCTGCCTTGACAGCCACATACTAATCCGGCTTTGCTGATCAAAGCCCCTAAAATAGGTCATTTAGACCCCGGACATGGTTAGGCGAGTCCGGTATAAATAAGCAAGGGGCTTACTAGTAGCGTACCCCTTTACAAGGGGCTGCACGCATGTACAATGAGAGCCAATAAAGCTGAATTTTATTCATTTTTTGAATCATACTCTGTTTATTTTAAATACATTTTTCGCATGATCTTTTTTTTTCAAACTAAGTTCTTCTCTTTTACAGATGAACAACATGCTACACCCGTCCAGGATACGACACAACGGAGACACAGGCGCAGACGTGCAGTAGGGACCCGTTGCAAGGATTCTTTTCAGATTAAGACCCTACGTAAACCTTTTTTTACTGTCTCTTGTTGATACACATCCCCCGGTTTCTTACCATAACCGAGGAGGAGGCTGGCGTTTTGGCATCGGCCGCGTCAGAAGTTTTCGCGCGTACCTGGACACTAGGGGCTTAGGGCATCATTCTGCCCGTTTTCATAAAGACCGAATACCTTAGGGAGTGTTCGGCGTCTCGAGTTAGGCCTTATATGCATCAGCTCTGAATCATGTCTTTGGTCAAATGTTGGGTTTGCCCGGCTCTTGTGTTTTGCTGCCTTACGTTCCGTTCTATCGGCTAACGCGACACCAGGAGAACTACTACGATTGTGCCCCGGTTCGGCCTGGTGAGCACCTCAGTAGAGAAAACCGAAAACTGACTGTCATGATATAGCGAGAGACTGGTCAACCACTCGATCGACCACCAGAATGTTTAGAATTCCTTCGCTTTGATGAAGGACCGTTTCCCGGTCAGGCACATACGCGCCCCGAATTCGGAGAGCGCGGTGCCCCTAGGGGCTATATAGTAGCCCCACCATCGAACTCCTAAGGCTAAGTGGAAGTGATAAAGCATTATAGTCCGGTTGCCTAGTTTGCTACGCTATCACCTCCTTCACAGGACCAAGACGTTGGATTAAGTGTGAAAATGCGCTTTTTTGCAAACACCCCCGCACTATGTGCATGGGGGCTGAAGCCGAAGACTGCCATCTTACAGGTTATATACACATATACATTAACGGCCGCACAGGAGGTATTTCAATACTTGAACGCACAAGTATAAAAAGCCCTTATATTATATTTGAAACATGGTTTCACAAATCATACATGTCATTTGAACATAACGTTTTTCGAGCACCGCGACTCTATTAAACGAGCGCCCTGCAGGACTTCCTCAAAATAGTGCTCGGCGGGTAATCGGCTTCTGTCCGAATCCCGGGATGCAACGTCGGTGGCCTCCATCTCTGCCCAGTATGTTTTGACACGGGCGAGAGCCATCCGTGCACCCTCTATGCATGCCGACCATTTCATCGCCTTGACATGCGGCACCGCATCAAGGAACTGCTGCACCAAGCCAAAATAACTCTTCGGCTCGGGCCTTTTCGGCCACAGATGAGCCAGGACATCCTTCATGGCAAGTCAGGACAACCTGTTCAGCTCAGCCCACTCAGCCAACCGATCGGTTAACGGAAGTGGACGCTCCGGATTATGGAATTGAGACCAAAAAAGCTCTTCCATTCCGTGATCCTTTTGGCCTCGGAAGTGTGCGACTGCGTCCGCCGCACTCGCTGCCAAATTCAGATAAGCATCCTCCGCACCCCACAATTGGCCCAACTGAGTATACTTCAGATCCGTGAACTTCCTATGCAGCAGAAAGGGCTTTCCAGCCGTAATATCCCCGGCCTGACGCAGCTCCTCCTTTATAGCCCTCATCGCGAAGCGGGCATCCTTGGCTTCGGCGATGGCCTTCTTCAGGTCCTCTTGCTCCGCTCGGCGTTCTCTTTCAAGAAACCCATAGCGGTCGGTAGCATCCTTCAGCTTCACGGCCATTTCCTCCCTGCTTCGGCACTGAGCAGCCTGCTCGGCTTTTAACTCTTCGTCCGCCTTCAAGGCAGCCACATTACTTTTTCTGGCTTGCTCCTTGGCTCGGGCAAGTTCCGCCCGAAGGTCCTCCATAGCAGCGGTGCCATCTGCATTAAAGCATACATGTTGTAAGGCACGGGCGTCCAGCTCCCTTACCAGGTGACCGCGGAGAAGCCACATACCTTGTGACTTGTCAAGTCGTTTATTGACCAGCGCGATGTCCACATCCGCAACGTCAAGTTGCCGCTTCAGTTCGGAAACTCCATCAGTCCGGCTGGCCACCGAACGCTCCGCCACCTGTATGGGAAGGGCGACATCTTATAACTGAGATTATGATCCTCGGCACGCTGTCGTTTTCGACAACATACCGAGTCTCAGGAGCTACTATCTATACAGGGCGCATTCTATGTGCAAAACTGTCAAAAGGTATGTCATTTTCACGTAATCCAAACCCCGTCAGTAAACTTCTGACGGCCTCATGCAACCCGCTCTCAGCGGATGAAATCCTTTCAATCACCGTACTCATCAACATACGGTGATCTTCTGAGATAGACGCCCGCCCGAGCAGATCCTTCAGCTCCTTCGGCCGTACACCAGTTGGTGCCGCACTATCCGGCCCCACCGGCCCCGGGGAGACCCTCCGCGACGACACCTCAGGGTCGTCCGCCCCGCCTGATGGTGCGGCAGATGGAGGCGTTTCGCTCTCCATCATCTCCGGACGAAGATCCCCCGAAGATGAGCTCTGCTGAGAAGGGCTGAGATCCGAACTACAAGGTAAAAACTTCGGTTATCCTCAGAAATAAAAACAGGGATGTCCCTTATTATAAAATTCCCCTTTCTATTTACGGCTCCCTGGAGGGCTGATTCCCTTGGGGAAATAGTGCGGCCGGGGTTTCTCCTGGCTCATGGCCCTCTCCTGAAGACTTCTTCCCCCGCTTTGAGGCCTTGGCCTCCGGATCTTCAGAAGCGGTCCTCTTCTCCCCCTGGAGGGAGGGATTCTCGATCCCCCCTTTCTTAAGAGCCTCCTTAGCGGAGGCGGTGGTTTTCCTGTTTTCCCCTTCGCCCTTTTCTAAAGGCGCAGCCTCCAGCATCTTGATTAACACAGGATCCGGCGTGGTCTCAGGGAGGGGGGCCGGACACCATATCAACTTTGCTTTTGCTATCCACCCCTGTTCAAGGGATAGCTGGTTAAAGGGAAAGTTTATGGTAAATATGTGGACAACGTGTCCAGGCACAGGACTACTTACTTGAGTATCCGGGCGATTGCAGCTCAAGCCTGCGTCCTCGGTCAAGTCCGGACACATCTCTTGTGATCCGAAGAACAGTTTATACATCTCCACGGGCGTCGCACCCATGAAGTGTTGGAGAGCTCGCGGTCCCTCCGGATTGAATTCCCACAGGCGGAGGGGATGACGTTTGAGGGCAGAAGGCGCCGAATCAGCATGACTTGCGCCACTACAACCAGATTGATCTCCCTCTCTTGGAGGTCTCGAATACGGCGCTGCAATAATGGCACGTCCTTGGACGGCCCCCAGTCAAGCCCTTTGTTGACCCATGAAGCTAGCCGTTGTGGGGGGCCCGAGTGAAAGGCAGGCGGTGCCACCCATCTGGTGCCCCTGGGAGCGGTGATGTAGAACCACTCCTGTTGCCACAAACCGAGCTCCTTTTGAAAACAGCCCTTGGGCCACGGAGCGTCAGCTCCCTTGCTTATAACTGGCCCTCCGCACTCTGCCTGCCGCTCCTCGATCATCTTCGGCTCCACGTTGAAGGTCTTGAGCCACAATCCGAAGTGAGGAGTGGTGTGGAGGAAGGCTTCGCATACAACAATGAACGATGAGATGTGGAGGATGGACTCCGGATCCAAGTCATGGAATTCCAACCCGTAATAAAACATGAGCCCCCTCATGAAGGGGTCCATCGGGAAGCCTAAACCCCGACGGAAGTGAGACACGAACACCACGCTCTCACCAGGCTCGGGAGTGGGAATAATTTGCCCTGGGGCGGGCAGCCTATGCGAAATTTCGCCGGTTAGATACCTGGCGTCTCTCAGCTTTAGCACATCTTCTTCCGTGACGGAAGAGGGCATCCACCGGCCCTGAAGGTCGGAGCCGGACATTGTCGAAGGTCTGAAGCGCCCGAATCTGGAGCCTTGGGTGTTGGAACTCAGGGCGAGGGGCGGATTCGATTGAGGATTGAAGAAAAGGAACATGCCTTGGTCTCGTTATAAAGGGGTTGAATACCAAGAGCCGTCCCCGTAACCGTTTGGGACTCGCCTTCGATGGAGGGGGCGAGCCAACGGGCGCGGTTGGGTTACCCACGTCCGTATTGATGAGAATCCCGGAATAAGGGGACACGATCTCTGCTTTGATAAGACGTGCCAAGGAAACCGCTTCGCTAAACGCGTTGAGGTGGAACAATAAAAACGATTCGAGTAAAGGCTTGGCCGTGGTGTGACATCATATCATGAGATACGTCAGCAGATTGAACTTGTGTAAATATTATTCTCTCTACAGTGGTATGTGGAATTTATTTTGCAGAGCCGGACACTATCCTGGTGTTCACAATCTTCTATGAATTATTCGGAGGAGGAACCCGCCTTGCAATGCTGAAGACAATATGCGCGCCGGACTCGTCGTCATTGAAGCCTGGTTCAGGGGCTACTGAGGGAGTCCTGGACTAGGGGGTGTCCGGATAGCCGAACTATCATCATTGGCCGGACTCCAAGACTATGAAGATACAAGATTGAAGACTTCGTCCCGTGTCCGGATGGGACTTTCCTTGGCGTGGAAGGCAAGCTTGGCGATACGGATATGTAGATCTCCTACCATTGTAACCGACTCTGTGTAACCCTAGCCCTCTCCGGTGTCTATATAAACCGGAGGGTTTTAGTCCGTAGGACGAACAACAATCATACCATAGGCTAACTTCTAGGGTTTAGCCTCCTTGATCTCGTGGTAGATCTACTCTTGTACTACCCATATCATCAATATTAATCAAGCAGGAGTAGGGTTTTACCTCCATCGAGAGGGCCCGAACCTGGGTAAAAACATCGTGTCCCTTGTCTCCTGTTACCATCCGCCTAGACGCACAGTTCGGGACCCCCTACCCGAGATCCACCGGTTTTGACACCGACACCTAGCAAGCAAGCGCGGAGGCTCCGGCCTATATATAAGTAGTGGGGTAGTTTTCCTTTTTCACTCCATCAAAACAATCATTTAAAATTGTGTACTACTACATGCCAGGTCGCGGTTTTTTTAGTTGTTGATTGTTTTTTGAGATAGCTACCTGCTTGTTCCAAGTGGTGTTACGGTGTGCCAGGTTGCACTTTGTATCGTTCAAGTCTGGTACTACAAGTCCCTCCATTAAATGAACAACCACCCCCTCGTAAAAATTGTGAACAAGCCCATGGCTAAAATTAGCGGAAATGTGGGTTGCCCAACATGAATTATTATTTATATTTTCTACTCCCTCCGTTCCTAAATATAAGTCTTTTTTATTAGCCACACCTAACAAAAGAATTTTTTTATTAGCAGTGAACCCCACATGTCATAGACACAAAAATTGTGGCAAGATTCCCTTAGGAAAGCCAAAGTGTGTCTAACAATTTGAGCAACTCAGGTTAGGCAAGTGTGGCAAGTGTGGGAAAAATAATGTGGCAACATAAGACAAACATAGTCACAATCCAAACAGCCCCGTAATTTTTTGTGACATGCATGAAAATTTGGTTAGTTAAATTTATAGTCAAAATTTGGCAAGGTGCATCAAATCAACACATGCAAGTATCAAAAGGAAAGTCACGGCATGCATGCATGTGTTGTACTCCCTCCATTTCCAAATATAAGTCTTTTTAGAGATTGCAACAAGTGACTACATACGAAGCAAAATATGTCTACTCCTACATACGAAGTAGCCCATTTGAAATGTGTAAAAAGACTTTTATCGAGTGCAGTGCTTTGATGTGTCACATCAACTCGTACAAGACCGAGAAATTTGATTACTACGACACCCTATCCCTCATAGACGAGCTCCGGTGCTTTAACTGCACCTGCCTTTGGCTGCATGACAGGTGGGCCAACCACCTGTTGGGCCCACCTGTCATAGACGCAAAGGCAGGAGCAGTAAGTAGAAGCTTTCGCTACATGCTATCTCTCCCGCACAAGGTGGACGGACATGCAGCAGTGGATTCGATACTGTAGAAGTAGGAGTAACATCATTGTTCGTCTTCTCGAAGAGGCGAAGAGCCAAGCGCAAACCGAACGTGGCAGTTGTGAACGCTCGCGTGGTGCGGTTCCTTGGAGTACTAGCCGGGCTCTTGCATGAGACAAAATTGCTATTGTTTAACAATTAAACTCCATTATCCATTGGTTGATACTCATTCTGCATAGGTCCACGCGCTTAGCACCGTTTCCTCCTGGGGTCACCAATGTTTATTTGCTAATTAATAGCATTCCATGCAATGAACTAGCCATTGAAAGTCATTAAAATCATGCACACCTCTCATCTCTTATTGGTTGATACGTATGTCAAGAAACAAGAAACAAGGTAGAAATTAATGCACTGCGCCTAAGTGTTTTGGGACTATTTGGTTTTCGTAAGATGACTTACACACCTAGACGGAGGGAGTAGTATAGACCTGTAAACCGGAAAGGAGTATTTGCCTTTCTAGAGATTTCAACAAGTGACTAGACTACACCGTGTGCAGTACCCCCTCCCTTCCGGTTTATAGGGCTCAAATCTCAAATCTCATGAACCAAGGCATTTTGCGATTGGAGGAATGTACTGTATCTCGTACTTTACAAAACTACCCTAATTAAACTCATGCATTAATTACATAGTTCTCTCGTTTTCCTCTCCGCCTTGGTTGCGGTGCACAATATTGAGCACTCCTATATGACTAGCCGCTCTATCTACATGCGGGACATTTCAAAGCATCCGGGCCTGCGTGCCATCCACCAAATCACAATGAAGTGCTACAGTCGAGACTCACCTGTCACCCCGGTGTGGCCGTCATGACCCGTCATATCACAAAACCCACACCTTTACCAGCAGTGGTAAGGTGGCCTCCAAGTTGGACTGGACGAAGCAACCATCATTTCATTGGAACACTTGTTCAAGCCCTTTCTTCCCTTTCTTGAAGAAAACCTCACTTTGAACTTCTACTTTGAACTTCTACTTTTCTACATGTGCCTTACGGATCTTTTTTGCAGGAAATCTACTCGAAGAAGAATTCCGGTTTGAAAAGAATGACAGGATATTACAAATATGTTGCTCGCTGCTTTGCTCTTGTTACTACCTGTTGTCCTGTATCACTGTACTTGCATACATACCTGGTTCATTATGTGACAACAGTATGCATGATAGCTTGCTTATCAATTGTTCGCTCCAAATTATCTGATCTGTATGAATGGTTACATTAGTGTAGAATATATCCAATGCCAATGAGTTTTTTTAGCTCTGCATTGTTCTTGTAAGTACATTCTGTCCTTTATTAGTGTACTTATATTGATAGGTAGTTGTTCATGTACCATCACTCTGCAGCTTATTTTCCTTTGCCCTCCATTTTCTACACATCAGATCTATATTTACTCTTACCATAAGGTTGGTACTGAAGAAGTTTAGCTGTGCATTGCTCTTCATTGTGCCTTTTGCCTGTATCGCTGCACATACATTTATAGCTACTTGGTTATGTAGCATCACTCTTCATCTTATCTTAAACATTCTCCATTTTTTTCGTATATTATCACATCTATATTTACTCTTAACAAAATGTAGAATAAAGGCAAGGCTTATGAAGAACATTCTGTGCTAAACTTCTTGAATTGCCCCCCCCCCCCATCAGCATGGACAAGGGCTTTACAGAGCCTGTCTTCACCAGGAATGTAAGTTTGTCCTTCTCAAGCCTTCAAACTTTGTTGTGTATATTTGGTTAGGCATGATTGCAACAACTGTTTATTTTTTGTGTTTGCATCAAATTGCATGTTTAAAGTTTATTATGTAGTTCATAAACAAAAGTTTGTCCTTCTCAATTTAAGTTTTCAGTTGTACAACCAAGTTCCTTCTTCATACCATGTAAATTAAACTATACAGAGCAAGTGATCTTCTTTTGCACTGCATGTATGCTTCTGTTCTTCATCCGTAATCCAGGGGTGTGGTGAACCTACCCACTACAACACAATGTCATATTCTGCAATGTCTTCACTATGAACAATGTCATATCACCTGCAAAAAAAATTCTACTACTCCCTCCGTCCGAAAATACTTGTCATTGAAATGGATGTATCTAGATGTATTTTAGTTCTAGACATATCCATTTTGATGACAAGTAATTCCGGACGGAGGGAGTATTATTTAAACCATCTCTTTATTTGCTAATCTGAAATGGGATAAATTGACTGCACACTAACCATTGATACTTATGAGTTCTTGATCTGTAATCCAGTGGTGTCGTGAAGCTGTCAACTCCTTCACAATGTCATTTCCTGCCATGTCTTGACCCGAACAATACCATATTGTGTTAATCCAATTTTAAACTATGTCACTTTATTTGTCAGTAAGAAATGTGATGAATTGTCAGCACTGATACTTTTATGTGCAAAACCTGTCATCTATCTGCTTGTTTATCTTTCAGAGTGAGGAAGATATAAGTGTTGAACAAGCGCAGTCTCATCATCTTGCTCAGCTGCTTGCGCTGCAGCTCCCCAGCAAGGGCTAACCTTTCTTGAACTCTATTGAAGTGCTGTCAGTTTTGTATATTATTTTGTCGGCGTGTTTATTTGCACTGGTGGCGATCTTTGATGCCCAGTGTATGTAATCTGCTATCTGCTTGTGCTTTATTATCATAGTGGCGAACTTTGATGCCCAGTGGATGTAATATGTCATAATTTCTTTATTGTATACTCTAGGTTTTTTCTTATTCACGATGCTGCAGTTATTTTACTGTATATATATCCTATCTTCGCAGTAAACCGGCCAAACCGTACAATTAAGGTACATAATCGGGCCGTCATGCAATCACGATGAATGATCCGCATCATGGGCCCCGTCAAACTGGCCCACTAGTAGATTTGGGCCTTTAATAGGCCGAGTAACCCCCGGCCTCTTTTCGCAAGAAAACTCAATGGGCTTTTAGGAGGCTGTGAAGTAGGCTAGACCTGAAATGTGCCGAATAGCTCACGGGTTGGCAGCAGCCCGAAATGGACCCCGGCCCATGATTGTGCAAATCAATTCATGGGCTTTTAACAGGCCAAAGTTGTCTCGGTCCTTGTTTGGCCCAATCAGATATCGGCTGCGAGCAGGCCAGATGCAAACCGGGTCGTACTTAGGCCCAACTATATGACGGGCTTTTAACGGGCCGAAATTAATATAGGGCCGAAATGTTAAATGGGCCCTTAACAGGCCGAAACTAATATCAGGCCGAATTACTAAATGGGCCTTTAGCAAGTGGGCCCAAGAGCATAGCGTCCAGTCAACGGGCCGAATCTGATATGGGCCATAATTGAGCCCAAAGCCTCTTAAAGGGCCGGACCTGATCTGAGCCGTGATTTGGCCCAGAAAGTGGGAGGCTTTTAATGGGCCGGATCTTATATGGGCCATTATTAGGCCCGGAACATGGCAGGCCATTAATGGACCGGATCAAATATGGGCCGGCATTTGGCCCAAAACATGGCAGCCAGTTAATGGCCGGCCTACTAGGATCCTCAAAATCTTATGGGCCTACAGCTGGGCCGGCCCATTAATGTCGGAAAAATCTCATGGGCCTTTAGCTGGGCCGTCCCATTATGATCCGCACGAATTTTGTGGGCCTTTACCTGGGCCGGCCCATTATGGCACACAAAAATCTTGTGGGCCTTTACTGGGCCGGCCTAATATGGCCCGCGAAATCATGTGGGCCTTTAGCTGGGCCAGCCCATTATAGTCCGCAAAATCTCGTGGGCCTTTAACTGGGCCGACCCATTATGGTCCGCAAAATCTTGTGGGCCTTCAGTTGGGCCGGCCCATTTAAACTTGATGGGCCATGCCACATATCGACATATCATAGGCGCCTTCTGTTCAATGAGTGGATGACATCTGTCCCAACGATGAGCCGACACGTGTTTCCTCCAGCCAGTGATGATTTTACACGTGGAAATTTCCCATTGGTCGGGGCTGTTAATGGGTTATCGGATCTAAAATCCGACCCGATAGCTTAACAACATTCCGTTATGGTGGATGCCACGTGTCGGTCACCCTTGACGAAAGCACTTCTGTGACGCGCGATTTATCGTCATGGAAGTGGACACTTCCGTGATGATAATTTTGGTAATGTCATGGAACACTTCTACGACAGCACAGGTATGACTATCTTGATTCTGTCATAAATTTGTCATGGAGGTACATGCATGACAAAAAATGCAACCTACTGTGACAAACATGTATCATCACAGAAGTGTATTTTTTCTGTAGTGCTTGTATCTTCACGGTCCAACAGCCCGACCAAACTATATAGTCCGGCTGTCCGGATACCCCCTAATCCAGGACTCCCTCAGTAGCCCCTGAACCAGGCTTCAATGACGATGAGTCCGGCACGTAGATTGTCTTCGGCATTGCAAGGCGGGTTCCAACTCGAAATACTCCAAAGTGGATTAAGGATCGTGTCCGACTCTGTGAGATAATTTCCACACACCACCATAGAGAGCATAACACTTTACAAATCTAATTTGCTGACAATTTTTTACAGTGTGCCTTTACGCGGCGGCCTGGCTCAATACGAACCGGTTTTTCTCGGCCTGCCATGACACACGCTGCAAGGCGGTTTTATTGGCATGCCTTGTCGAAGCAGAGATCGTGTTCCCCTTATTGCGGGATCCGCCATCAAAACGGGCGCGGGCAACCCCACTATGCATGTTGGTATGACTCCGTGTTTTTAGGCATGTCCCAAGCGGTTACGCTGAGGATGCTTGATATTCACCCCCTTTATAGAGGGGCCGAGGCCTATCCCTCTTTCCTACCACGCTTGCGCCTCTCCACATCTCAAGTTCCAACACCTGAAGCCCAAGCTTAAGCACTTCGAATCTTCAATCATGTCCGGATCCAACCTTCAAGGCCGGTGGGTGGCCTCCTCTGTCACAGAGGAGGACATTGTGAAGCTTAGGGATGTCAGATATCTGACCGCCGACATCAAGCACAGGCTTCCTGCTCCAGGGCAGGTCATCCCTACTCTCGAGCCCAACGAGAGCGTCGTATTTGTTTCTCACTTCCTCCGTGTTCTAGGCTTCACCCTCGATCCCTTTGTGAGAGGGCTCATGTTCTATTACGGGCTAGATTTTCATGATCTAGCTCCGGACTCCATCCTTCACATCTCGTCATTTATCGTCGTGTGCGAAGCCTTCCTCCACTTCACCCCGCACTTTGGCTTATGGCTCAAGACCTTCAATGTAAAGTCGAAGGTGATCAAGGGGCAATACACGGAGTGCGGAGGCGCTGCAATAAGCAGAAACGCCGACGCCCCATGGCCAGAGGGCTTCTTCCCGGAGGTGTCTGATCTATGGCAGCGGAGGTGGTTCTATGTCACGGCTCCCAGAGGCACAAAGTGTGTGGCTGCCCCCAACTTCCGCTCGGGCCTTCCGCCTCAACTAGCATCGTGGGCCAACGTGGGACTGGATTGGGGGCCTGCTAATGATGTACCGACATTGCAGAGTCGCATTCGGGAGCTTCTTGAGGGGGACATCAGCCTTGTCAGTGTAATTTAGGTAATGCTAGTCCGACGGGTCTTGCCGTGCAAACGTCGGCCTCTCCGGATGTGGGAGTTCAACCCGGAGGGTCCGCGAACTATTCAGCACTTCTTCGACATGACGCTCGAAGGGATGTGTAAGTTATTCTTCGGACCACAAGTAAAGTGTCCGGACACCATCGAGGATGCGGGCCTGAGCTGCAACCGCCCAGATACCCAAGTAAGTAACCTAGAAACCGAACACTTCGTTTATATTTTATCACAACATTATTCTGAAAACCATCCGCGGCCAGGATTGGCTCAGCAAGGCAGAGAGAATCAGGTGTCCGGCACCACTTCCCGAAGGCTCGCCTAGTCCTGCAATAGCCAGGATACTTAGTCGTGTGCTAAGTCAAGTGCCCTCGGGGAAAGACGAAGGGAAGAACAGAGAAGCAGAGCTTCACACATTGCACATCCAAACTGGGGGAATTACTATTTCCATGAAGGAGGATAGTCGGGGAGGGGAATCTAAGGCCTCCCCCCCTGCAGGAAGAAGAGGGCCGCCTCCGAAGACTTGGTGACGGAGGTGCCCAGACAAAGGAAGAAAACTTCACTAGGGGGCCCTGCCCCAGAGGGCATCCTCGTCGCGGCATGCCGGCAAACGGGCCAGCCCTCCACCGAGCTGTAAGTTAATTGTAAATACAAAGCTACTTCTTCCTCCTCCGAGAACAATAACCAGGATCCATTCTTTGCAGTCCGGCTAGTAGCTCTTCTCAATAGAGTTCGTCTTCGAGGGATCTTCTTCCGGAGATGATGGAGAGTGAAACCCCACCTGCCTCTCTGCCTCATGGGTCGGGCGACCCCGAGGTGTCGTCACGGAGGAATCCAGATTCGCCGAGGCCAGAAGCTAATACTTCGGCTGCCCTGAGCCCGGAGCATTCGGCTTCCTCGGGGGGCGATAAGAAGGGTCTGGCACAGTCCAGTGACTGGCTAGACACGCTGACGGGCCTTCTGGAGCAAGCTGCTCTCTCAGAGGATCACCGTTCGTTAATGGGCACGGTGCTTGAGAAGATTTCATCCGCCACAAGCGGGTTGAATGAAGCTTTTACGAGCCTGCTCAAAGGCTTTGAGGTCTATAATGAAATACGTAATTTTTTGGTTGTACCGCACATGCTAGGTGTGCTCCATATAGATAGTATCCCCTGAGACTCTGGTTGCCAGCCCTAGGTGGCAAACGGAGGATCACACTCTTAAGTAATGATCGCACTACATTAATGTGTAGGTGGCGAAGGGTCCGGCGGTAGACCGAACCGCTGAAGTCACCGAACTAAGGCGACAGATTGATGTTGTGGACGCCGACATTACGCTTGTGATCGAGCGGCTTAACGAGTCACAGAGTATGTGCTCTGTTTTCCTTTTTTATAGGAAATATTAAGAGGAGCATAATGTTAATGTGATGTGCTTCGACTGCAAGCGGAGCTGCTACCGTGGAGGCCCTGACGGCGGAGCTTGCCCAAGCCAAGGAACAAGCCCGGGCTAGCAATGCGGCTGCCCTAAAGGCGGCCGAAGATTTGAGAGCCGAACAGACTGCTCATCGCCGAAGCGAAGATAAAATAGCCGAGATGGTTGTGGAGCTGAAAAATGCTGCCGGCCGGTATGAGCTCCTTGAAAAGGAGAATCAGTCGAAGTCGGCTGACCTAAAGAAGGCCCTTGATGCGGCCAAGGAGACGCGTTCCAAAATTAGGGATGCGCGGGAGGAGCTTCGACAGGCCGGAGAAATCGCGGTTGGAAGCCCCTATTTGCTGCGGATGAAGTTCTTAGATCCAAAGTACGCTCCTCTGGATCGGCGCTGGAGCGCTGCAGACGTGTATGCGGATCTAGCAAAAAGTACGGCTGATGCGACCAAGTTTTTCGAGGATCAAAAAGATAGTGAAGTAGAAAGGCTGTTCTGGTCGCAATTCAGTGCTCCAACACGCCCGTTGCCATTGAGTGAAAGGATGGCCGCTTTGGCCGAGCTCCATAGGTTAGGTTGTCCGGTCTTGCAATGGGATCTATAATAGACCATCTATGGCCGAAGGGGCTGAAGCCGGACAGGTATTTTGGTTTAGTGCAACAATTCATTGGCGTCGTATCACGAATCGATGCCATGAAGAGGTCGGCGTGCATAGAGGGTGCGCAGATGGCTCTTGCCCGTGTTAAAACATATTGGGCAGATATGGAGGCCACCATCATTGCAACCCAGAATCCGGCGGGAAGCCAGGATCCAGCTGAGCATTATTTTGATCAGGTGACAGAAGGTGCTCGTTTAATAGAGGATCAGTGCTCGAAGAGTGTCATGTTCGAGAGACAAGTCATTCAATTGTATAAACAATTCTATTTTAATTATGGAGGCTATGTTTATACTTTCGCCCGAAAGTGTTATTGTGCCTCCTGTGCGGCCGATTGATGTATATATATAATTTGAAGTTAGCAGTCGTTGGCTTCAGCCCCCACGCACACAATGCGGGGGTGTTCGCAAAAAATATGCGTAATCACACTTGATCCAACGTCTTGGTCCATTAAGGAGGTGATCGCATGTCGAACTAGGCAACCGGACTATATAGCTTTAACACTTTCACTTAGGCATAGGAGTTTGATGGTGGGGCTACTATGTAGCCCCTGGTACCTTCACGTGCATCCGGATACGGGCGCGTGTGTACCTGACCGGGAAACGACACTTTATTAATGCGGAGGAATCCTAAAGATTCCGATGAGTCCTTGAGTGGTTGACCAGTCTCTCGCTATATCATGACAGTCAGTTATCGGCTTTCTCTACTGAGGTGCTCATCCGGAATAACCAGGGCACAATCGCAGTAGTATCCTTTGGCCGCCTTAGCCGATAGAAGCGGAACGTAAGGCAGCAAACCCAGGAGCTGGGCAAACCCAACATTTCACAAAAGACATGATTCGGAGCTGATGCATATAAGGCCAAACTCGCGATGCCGGACACTCCCGAAGGTATTCAGACTTTATAACGAATACTGGGCTGAGTAGCGCCCTTGATTATGAACCCTGTATTTCCAGGTACGTGCGTTAATCTGTCATGGCGAAATGCCAATAATGCCAGTATCCCCTGTGGGTGTATTGAGTACCCATGGGATGTCAAGCAACAATAGACAATAAAGAAGGTTTACACAGGGGCTTAATCTAAAGAGAAACCTTTGAGCGGGGCCCTACTGCATGTCTGTGCCTTTGTCTCCGTTGTGCCGTGTCCTGATAGGGTGTCGCACGAATGGTGTCTGTAAAAAGGAAAACTCATGTAAAAGAGTATGGCGTAAGTGTGCGAAGAGTTGGTTATTATCAATGGATAATATAAGTGTAAGGCATTGGCCTGTTAATAAGGTCGAGCCAAAAGGTGGGCTTTATTGCATGTTTGTAGCCCTGATGCCCTCTTATGGGATTACGTGTATAGCACCCAACTCAGGTTTATCTGGGCTGTTACCGACGATGATGCGCCGGACTCGTCTAACCGTGTTCGTGGTCTTAACGACCGATCATGCGTTCTGATAGGAGAGGCCGCTTAGTGTCCGGCTGCTAGAGCCGCCGCATACTCTTCCACACGTAAGGAACACTCTGTATTTCCGCTAATGGTGATGACGCCACGTGGACCGGGCATCTTGAGTTTAAGGTAGGCATAGTGCGGTACTGCGTTGAAGCGAGCGAGGTCGTTCGTCCGAGCAATGCATGATAACCACTTCGGAGGGGGCGACGGTGAAGTGTAATTCTTCGCTTCTGAAGTTGTCTGGAGAGCCGAATGTCACCTCTAATACGAGGGAGCCCCTGCAGCACACCTCAATGCCTGGTATCACCCTTTCAAAGGTGGTGTCACTTTGGCTGATTCTGGATGGTTCTATCCCCATCCTACGGACAGTGTCCTGATATATTAGATTGAGACTACTGCCACCGTCCATGAGGACACGAGTGAGATGGTATCCGTCGATTATTGGGTCAAGGACCAAGGCAGCCGATCCTCCGTGCCGCATACTAGTCGGGTGGTCCCTGTGATCAAAGGTGATCGGGCAGGTTGACCAGGGGTTGAGTTTGGGGGCGATGGGCTCTACAGCGTATGCATCTCTAAGCGCGCGTTTGCGCCTTCTCTTGGGTATGTGAGTCGCGTAGATCATGTTTACTATTTTTACCTCTGGTGGGAATTTTTTCTGTCCCCCAGTGTTCGGCTGGCGAGGCTCATCCTCGTCTTCACATGGTGTTTCCCTTCCCTTGTGTTCGGCGTTTAACTTGCCAGCCTGCTTAAAGACCCAGCATTCTCTGTGAGTGTGGTTCGCAGGTTTTTCGGGGGTGCCATGAATTTGGCACAATCTGTCCAGGACTTTGTTCAGGCCGGTCGGTGTCGTGGAATTAACACGTCAGATGTCCTAGCAGAAGGACTTAGTCGTGGAGCCATCGCAACGAGATTAGCTTAAAGGGGTTAAACCGGAACAAAGGACACATGAAGTTTATACTGGTTCGGCCCCTTGCGGTGAAGGTAAAAGCCTACGATCCAGTTGTTGTGGGATTGATTGATCTCGATGAGCAGGGAGCGAATCTGCTTTACCTATCTCTCGAGCTGTTGTTTTTTTGTCCCTGAACCGCCGCCGGGTCATCCCTTTATATACACAGGTTGACGCCCAGCGGTTTACATAATCCCGAGGCTAGCTCATACAAGTGTTCGGCTCGGTCTCTTCCCTTCCCTAACATACAATACAAGTTATACATCTATGGCGGTTTACTACTATGGGCCCTAATCCGCCTTTGGGCTCCGGGCCTCTAAGCTTTTAGCAGTAGAGCGCCATACTCCTTGTCTTCATGGGCTTCAATATAGATGAGCGTGAACCGGCCCCTCCTGGGCGGTTTACACTCGGTAGTTATATCCCCAACATTAGGCCCCAGATTGATTTGAACCTGTTCATGTCAATCTTCAATACTTAGAAAAATTCCCTGAACATCTTCTTATGATCCTCGTAAACCGCCATGATATCTTCTCCATGTGAGCTTTGGTAAACCGCCATGACATCATCTTCTAAAATTGCAGTAAATCATCGTGACATCATCTCTGTATAAAAGTCATAAAGATTCCCTTTATTAATTAACTTCCGAAGATCGAGGCAACAGTTGTGCCCCATTTTCCGCTTGGGCTCCTCGATCCCCGCGCTTGCCTGCTTATCCATTTGCCTTATAAATAGGCCCAGGGGTCCTTCCCTTTTCCCCTTCCGTGCTTCTTCTTCTTCCTCTCGACGCTCAAGCCCGACAGCTCCGCCGCCGCCGTCGACCTTCAAGCGCTGCATCATCCCTGGCTGCTGCATCAACCTAAACGTACCAGAGATCCGCAGCTCTCCTTCGCCACTCCTGTGAATCCGGTAAGCCTTCCTCCCTCAACCCTAGATCTGCATTAGGGTTTCGGTATTCATCCGTGTTCATCAGCGTTCGTCCGCATTCATTGTTTCGATCTTACTGTTTCATTGAATCTAGATAAGATTCACAACTTTCCTTTGTGGCCGAAGCTTTTAGTTTATTTTGCCTCACCATAGTATCTTTAGGACCACGAACATATCCCATTTTGATCCTTCCTGCTCTGCTGTCGCCATTTTAGGGCTTTGATACTTTTCCTTTTCCTGAACTGTGTTAGATCCATAATGATAATCCTTGGCTTGTGAAACTTGTTTGTGTAGCACTTATCAATTTTCAGATCTGTTTTTCTCCATACCACTGTAGGCGGTTTAACCTATAAAAATCATAATCCGCCAGATACCATTAGCCCTCATGTAAACCGCCGTCTTTTCTTGAACATCCATATCCGGTTTAATGTACACACACTCTTTGATTAATTTCTCCGGTTTGATACCAGTTTGTGCATATCAATCTTAAACCGTGAGCCGGCGTTTGCACTTCCTTTACAGTTTGTCATCAAAAATGGCCAAAAAATTCTCTTCTTGTAGTTGGGTTCCCTCCCGGATCACAAAAGAACAACTCACTGGATATGTTCTAACTGGCGCTTTGGCAAAGAAGGAAGTCATTCATTGGAGAGTCCCTGGTGCCGAAAACCCTCCTGAACCTCAAGATGGAGAAGTGGTTGCGCTTATGCAGCATCTGGAACGAGGGTTTAGCCCTCCTGGATCAAATTTTTTTCGTGGTGTACTTGCCAATTTCCAACTCCATCCTCAAGACATTGGACCGAACTCTGTGTCCAACATCTGCAACTTCCAAGTGTTCTGTGAAGTTTATCTTCAAGAAGAACTGACTGTTGAACTCTTTAGAGACTTCTTCCACTTGAACCGCCGTACTGAATTTTCTGACGGCCCCAATACTGAACTTGGCGGAGTGTCGATTCAGAAAAGGAAAGAGGTCGATTTTCCTCATGCCAAACATCACAGCCACCCCAAGGATTGGAATCAAACACCGCTCCTGCTGATGAAAACCCTCTGCCGGGTTACCGTGCTTACTGACTCAGCAATGGACAGCCACTGCCTCAGCGGCTTACTGCCAAAGAATGACAAACATATGCGCCACAACTCGCTAAGCTCCAGGCTCTCCTAGCAAATGGCTTAACCGGCATTGACCTCGTCCGTTGCTGGGTTTCATGGGGTATCCTACCCTTAAGCCGCCGCACCAGGTTAATGCATGAATATACCGGGGATGTCAAAGACTCTCAACGGCACACTGAAATACAGATGAATGATGATGAAGTCACTGAGTCTGTCAAAAGATAATAGATGAACCGATTTCTGAGTGCAGCAAGAATGGGTTACGTCCCTTTTACGCCTCCAACAAACCGCCAGCGGTAAGAATTTACCCTTCTCCTTTTTAATCCGTCTCCCCTTTAACATTTTCTGATAGCCTTTTGTTTATTCTTACAGGCCAAAGATCCTTTCTGGAAGAGGAAAACTCAAGACAAACCGGTGAGAGCTCCTCGTGGCAAGAGCAAGGCCACAAAGAGGCCAGCAAAGAATAAAACCGCCGAGTCCTCTGATCCGCCTGAAGATGTTGATGACTCGAAACAAGAGGTAGAACTTGACTCCCTTGGTTCATTTTTCATACATCTTATTGACAACGACCATTACCAGGATGATGCGGAAGCTAGCTGTGCTAACCATGTAGAGGTAATCTCCCTTTCTTCCAATTCCGATCTTGTGCCAATACGAAAACTCCATCGCGCAGTCCGGACAGTGAAACGTTCACATCCTCTCGCTCATTTGGATCCACAATTTTCTTTGGAGACACAGCATCCTGAAGATTGTCGCACAACCCGGCACAGTGGCCAGCAAGTCACTTCCTCCGGTTTACCAGACACCCCAATCCGGAAGCGTCGTGCAGAGGTCTCTTGTAATTCTAACAAGTCTTATCGGTTACTTCCGATACCCTGTTAATCCGTCTGACTCAAATTATCAGGTAACTTCCAATTCATCCTCTAGCGATTCGTCAACTACACAGATGCCTCCCCTCAAGACCGTCGCTGGGTAAGCATAATAATTTTAGCTTTGCCTTCTTGCGCCGGTTTACCATATTAACCTCTATTTGCCATTTTGCAGCGCCAAAGCCCGACTCAGCAAGAAAGCAAAAACAAATGCTCCCACTGATGAGATTGAACCGGAGAGGACCTCAGAAGGTGTTGGTGGAGATGCAGATATTGCTATGGATGATCCTTTGCCACAAGGTCAGGACACTGATGTTGATCCGCCAGAAGTTAACCCGGCTAGTCCTCATGTCAATCCACCAAGCCCAACTTCCAATCCTCCAAGTCCAACTGTTGATCCGCCGAGCCCGGCCAAAACCTCAAATAAACCGGCGAGCCCAAATAAAGCAACTGATGATGTTGTGATTACTGGGTTTGGCCATACTTCTCCTGGCAATCCTGTCGCTTTGTCAAAGCACAGTGCCAAAGTGGAATCTGCTGCTGAAGAGAAGGGCAGATGGAAGACTGATCTGTCAAGCTGTGCTCATCTCATCGCTCAATAACTTCACTCTGGATACCTAAACCGCCTATATGCAAGCCATGACTATGAGGCTGGTTTAGTCAATTTGATGAAGGAGCGCTACGAGGTAACTTCCATTCCAAACACTATAAATGTTCGGTGTACTGTATATCAACTCCATTGTAGCCCCCAAGGGCCGGTTTATCTCTTCAAGATGAACCGGGACTTTGTATAAAAAAGACTTCAACTGTGTAATCTCCAAGGGCCGGTTTACCTTTTCAAGATGAACCGGGACTTTGGATAAAAAAGACTTCAACTGTGTAGCCCCCAAGGGCCAGTTTACGTCTGCAAGATGAACCGGGACTTTTTGTTCAAAACCTGTCCTTGTTGAATTCCATCACCTTTGATTTTTCTGATCAATTACACATTAGCCCCCAAGTGCCAAAATTAATACTTGTATTGAGCCTTGGGACTTTGAATAATAGTCAAAAAGAAGCAATCCGCATTAGCCCCCAAGTGCCAAGTGTATAACTTGTTATGTGCTTGGGACTTTGAGAAAAATCTTAACATCATCATCTGTCTTTTGCAAGCTGACTTGAGCAACAAAGATTCCCAGATTGCCGATCTTCAAGAAAACATCAAGTCCCAGCAAGCAGAAACCTCCAAGGCCAAAGATGAACTGAAGGGTGCTTTAACTGCCATGGAGCAATTAAAGGATGGTTTTAAAAGCGAGCGGGCGGATTGGGAAACCGAGAAGGCTACTCTATTAAAGCGGGCTGAAGATGCCGAAGCAGCTCTTAAACCGGTGGCAAAAGAGCTAACTGGGCTAAAGCATCAAGTCAATGCTATGACTTCAGCAATATTTGGTAAGTACTCTTTGTAAGAACCTTTCTTAAACATCTTTGAAGTTGCCGGTTTAACAACAAATTCTTAAACCGTTGCAGGTAGTCGTGTTGCTCATCTGGGCTTAGATATGCGGATGAAATTGAAAGCAGCCTATACACTGATAGAACAATTGTATACTAGTGCTCAACGAGTCATCTGTGCGGCCTCCTACAACAAACCGACACCAACCTTGATCAAAGATACATTGGCCAAATTATCTATGACCCCTGCCCAGATGGAAGAAGTAAAGTGATCTGCTGCAAGGGATGGCGCTTTAACAACACTGACATAGGCCAAAGCTTGGATTGCTGATCTTGATCCGGCAGATATCGCAAAGGGCTATCCTGGCCAACAAGAAGATAGATCAAACTTTGATAATGAAGCCCTCAAAGCCTTGACAAAAGAGATGCGCCCGCTGGCAAGCCAATTGGCCAAAGAGGTTGACTTGTCTGTCTATCGGTCCAGCTATGACGCAGACAACAAACGGGTTGACACAGCTGTGAAAGAAGCACAGAATCTTATCCCTCCAATCCGTAAGCACACCTATGCCCCTGACGTTGAACCGTCCAATCTTATAAGCAACGAAGTTGTCTTCCAAGCCTTAACCAGGATTGATTGGGCCACCCTTGACTTCCAGGCACTGGGTGAGGAGGAGGAGGTTGAACCGCCGTGAGATGATCCTTCAACTTCACGTCAGCCTGGTGACAAATCATAATCTGGCAGCCGGTTTGATATTCACATATAGCGTCGTGGGCAACAAACAATTATTCTTTTGGGCATCAAAGCGCCTTGTAATAGGCTAGTTGAAATACTTTGATCTTCTGCCATCGTGCACTGCTACCTGATATTGTAATCCGGCATGATTGTTGCTATGCTTGCTTTATTTGCCTTAGTATTTCTTATAAAATCCTGCCTTCTGTATTTGAAAAACTTAAACATGTCCTGGCAGTTTACCACCGGACGGGTTATGATACCCAATACAGAACCAGAATTCTCATAACCAAGGTTATAAAGTAACGAAATATGAAATATATCATACCTGTGATATTAAATCACCTTTGTTGGTTTACCAACTTGTATAGTAAGGGTGATAACCCAAATTGGAGTGTTGGAAAACTCCCACCATGCTGTGCTGGTACATAATAAGCCATGCCGGGTTATGAAAAACACCGGGTGATCATCCTGGCGACTTATAGTCAATGCCAGACCGGATTAAGAGATGCCGGTTCATAATTGATTATGTGCTAACAGCTGATAACTGTAAGCCACGTCGGGTTAAGAAACACCGGGTAGATGTAATGACATATAGTCGGGCCGGGTCAGTAGACACCGGTTTAACGTAGAACTTTAAAAAGAGATAAAACTTTGCAAAAACAAAATCAAATAAAAACTTGTAGTCGAGGCTTTTCAAGGGCTGCCAGGCCCAAATTCGAGGCTTTTCATGGGCTGCCAGGCCGCTGAGTTAAACCATTTGACAAAGCCTTTTAAGATGGGCCTCCAATTAACCAATCGTCGTTTTAACTTTGACAAGTTCAGGGTCTGTATAAGATTGACTTGTCAAACGTTCGGCGGGTCATACAAGGATTACCTGGATAGGAGTGGCTTACTTGATGAAGGCAGGTTAACCCGGGGTTTTAGGTGAATACACCAGGCTTCCAAGTCGTGGCTTGATAGCGAATTACAAGGGTCATTTCAAACTCTTTGTTGCTTTGCACAAAGAGCCCCCAAGTAAGTTTGTGAGTTGTGCTCAATGGGTGCCTATGTTTGAGTTGTGCTTTTAGCGACAATACTCTCTTTGGTCCCTTGGGTGTGATGCTCCCAAGCTTTATTGTGGCATGATAGCCCGTTTAATGGACAAATAGGACACCGATTTATAAGGAGAAGCCCCCTTGTAACCCAGAAATATTGGAAGAACAGCAGAGGCCCTGCTTGTAGCAAGGATGCCGGTTTATTATATTGATCATAATATATACATTGTCAAAATATGTACATAATGAGAGCCTATGGCTCAGGTGTAGTAAGGTCGTAGATGAGCGATATTCCACGGCCGACGGGTCTCCTCCTCCGATTTGCTTGAGTCTTTGTGCTCTCGTATGTTGATGAGGTAGTATGATCCGTTGTGCAGATTCTTGCTGACCACAAAAGGCCCTTCCCAAGGTGGGGATAACTTGTGCTTATTGGTCTGATCCTGGATGAGCCGGAGCACTAAGTCACCTTCTTGAAAGGTTCTTGTTTTAACCTGGCGGCTATGATAACGCCACAGGTCTTGCTGATATACCGCTGAACGAGCCAACACCATGTCCTGTTTTTTATCTAACAGGTCCAGTGCTTCCTGCCATGCTTGTTCGTTGTCCGCTTCAACATAATTGGCAACTCGGGGCGAGTCATGACGAAAATATCACTTGGGAGTACTGCCTCTGCCCCGTAAACCATGAAGAAAGGTGTATAACCTGTAGATCGATTTGGGGTCGTGTTTGTGCTCCATAACATAGATGGTAATTCTTCCACCCAACAACCCGGCATCCTCTTCAAAGGGACCATAAGCCGAGGCTTGATACCCTTCAAAATTTCCTGATTAGCCCTCTCAGCTTGACCATTAGATTGGGGGTGAGCCACGGACGACACATGAAGCCGGATGTGTTCTCGTTGACAAAAGTCCTCCATCTCACCTTTGGAAAGGTTCGTGCCATTATCTGTGATGATGCTGTGTGGAAAACCAAAACGGATGATGACCTTTTTGATGAATTGAACCACCGTGGCTACGTCACACTTGCTCACTGGCTCCGCTTCAACCCGTTTAGTAAACTTGTCAACCGCCACCAACATGTGGGTCTTCTTATCTTTGGATCGCTTGAAAGGTCCTACCATATCAAGCCCCCAAGTAGCAAACGGCCAAGTGATGGGAATCATTCGTAGCTCCTGAGCTGGAACATGAGCTCGTCGTGAGAATTTCTTACAACTGCCACACCGCCTCACCAAGTCCTCAGCATCAGCATGATCCGTTAGCCAATAGAAACCATGACAAAAAGCTTTAGCAACCAAGGATTTTGAACCGGCGTGATGACCACAGTCTCCTTCATGGATCTCTCGTAGAATCTCATGGCCTTCTTCAGGAGAAACATAGTGCTGGAACACACCAAATACACTGCAACGGTGTAACTCACCGTTGTGAATAACCATGGACTTGGATCGCCGGACTATTTGTCTGGCCAAAACTGCATCTTCTGGTAACTCGCTCCGGTTCATATATGCCAAGTATGGAACCGTACAATCCGGAATAATGTGTAAAGTGGCCACCAACTGTGCCTCTGGATCAGGAATAGCGAGATCCTCCTTTGTAGGCAACTGAACTGACGGGTTATGCAAGACATCCAGAAAGGTATTGGGCGGCACTGGTTTACGCTGAGACCCCAGTCGGCTTAAAGCATCAGCTGCCTCATTTTTGCGCCGATCAATGTGCTCCACTTGATAACCCTTAAAGTGGCCAGCGACAATATCCACCTCTCTTCGATAAGACGCCATGAGTGGATCCTTGGAATCCCAAGTACCTGAAACTTGCTGGGCCACCAGATCGGAGTCTCCAAAGCATCGTACCCGACTTAAGTTCATTTCCTTAGCCACTCGAAGACCATGGAGTAAGGCCTCGTACTCAGCTGCATTGTTAGTACAAGGGAACATTAAGCAAAGAACATAATGAATTTTATCACCTCGAGGGGAAGTAAGGACAACTCCAGCCCCTGAGCCCTCCAATTGCCTGGACCCATCGAAGTGAATAGTCCAGTATGTGCTGTCCGGTTTGTCCTCCGGTGCTTGTAACTCTGTCCAATCATTGATGAAATCCACAAGGGCCTGGGATTTGATAGTTGTTCGAGGCATATACTTCAAACCGTGTGGTCCAAGCTCAATGGCCCACTTAGCAACCCGGCCAGTTGCCTCCCTGTTCTGGATTATATCCCCCAAAGGAGCAGAACTGACCACTGTGATGGGATGGCCTTGAAAATATTGTTTAAGCTTCTGACTTGCCATGAAAACCCCATACACCAACTTCTGCCAATGCGGATATCTTTGCTTTGACTCAATGAGCACTTCGCTGATATAATAAACCGGCCTTTGAACCGGGTACTCCTTCCCAACCTCCTTGCGCTCTACCACAATAGCTACGCTGACAGCCCGGGCATTAGCAGCCACGTATAACAACAGTGTCTCCTTATCAACTGGAGTAGCAAGAACCGGTGGTTCAGCCAACTGCTTCTTTAAGCCCTCAAACGCCGCATCAGCAACATCGCTCCAGATAAAACTGTCTGTCTTCTTCATCATCTGATACAGAGGGATCGCCTTCTCTCCCAACCTGCTGATAAACCGGCTCAAAGCCGCGATACGACCCGCCAAATGTTGAACATCATTGATACATGTCGGTTTAGCCAGGGATGTGATAGCCTTGATCTTTTCCGGATTAGCCTCAATGCCCCGGTTGGACACCAAAAAACCCAAGAGCTTGCCAGCTGGTACACCAAAAACACACTTATCCAGATTGAGCATCATTTTATAAACTCTCAGGTTATCAAAAGTTTCTTGCAAATCAGTTATGAGTGTCTCTACTTTCCTGGACTTCACCACAATATCATCCACATAAGCATGAACATTGTGCCCAATCTAAGTATGAAGACAATTCTGCACACAGTGCTAATAAGTTGCCTGGGCACTCTTGAGCCCAAAGGGCATAGACACATAACAGAAGGCTCCAAAGGGAGTGATGAAAGTTGTCTTCTCCTAGTCCTTAACTGCCATCTTGATCTGATGATAACCAGAATAAGCATCCAAGAAACTCAAACGTTCGCAACCCACTGTAGCATCAATGATTTGATAATTACGAGGGAGGGCAAAGGGATCAGCTGGGCAAGCCTTGTTCAAATCTGTGTAATCCACACACATCCGCTAAGTGCCGTTTTTCTTAAGCACCAGCACTGGATTAGCCAACCACTCTGGGTGAAACACCTCCACAATAAACCCTGCTGCCAACAGCTGGGCTACCTCTTCACCAATGGCCTTGCGCCTCTCTTCATTAAAACGACGAAGAAACTGTTTGACCGGTTTGAACTTCGGATCAATATTAAGAGTGTGCTCAGCGAGTTCCCTCGGTACACCTGGCATGTCAGAAGGTTTCCATGCAAAGATGTCCCGGTTCTCACGGATGAACTCGATGAGCGCGCTTTCCTATTTTGGATCCAAATTGACGCTGATGTTGAACTGCTTGGATGAATCGCCAGGAACAAAATCAACCAATTTAGTCTCATCAGCCAATTTAAACTTCAAAGCCGGATCCTGCTCTGCAGTAGGCTTCTTTAGAGAAGTCATATCTGCCGGATCAACATTGTCCTTATAAAACTTCAACTCCTCTGTTGCACAAACGGACTCAGCATAAGCCGCATCACCTTCCTCACACTCCAGAGCAATCTTGCGGCTACCGTGAACCGTGATGGTCCCCTTATGACCCGGCATCTTGAGCTACAGATAAACATAACACGGCCTTGCCATGAATTTAGCATAAACCGGCCGTCCAAACAGGGCATGGTACAGACTTCTGATTTTAACCACTTCAAAGGTCACCGTCTCTGATCTTGAATCATGATCATCACCAAAAACCACCTCCAGAGCTATCTTACCAACTGGGTAAGCCGATTTACCAGGCACCACACCGTCAAAAACGGTGTTGGACGGTTTAAGATTCTTATCTGTTAACCCCATACGCTGGAAGGTTTCATAATATAAAATATTTATATTGCTCCCTCCGTCAATGAGCACCTTCGTGAACTTATAACCTCTAACCCGCAGTGCAACCACCAAAGCTAGGTGGCCCGGATTGTCAACCCGGGTGGATGATCCTCCCGACTCCAAACCATAGGCTGTTCAGACCAGCGCAGATAACGGGGCATTGTCGGCTCAATAGAGTTTACTGCCCTTTTATGGAGCTTCTGATTGCGCTTGCATAGACTAGTAGTGAAAACATGATACTGTCCACCATTTAACTACTTCGGGTTGCTCTGATAACCCGACTGCTGCTGATTCCCCTAATTACTCTACTGATTGTGACCAGCTTGGTTGTTCTGGTTGCCCTAATTATTCCGGAATCCTGAGTTTGAACCGCCGCCACCGTAACCCGGCCCGTGAAACCCTGGACCGGAACCACCGGATGGACCCTGATCGTACCGGAAGAGATTAGAGTTTTTGAATTCCCTCATGATGAAACAATCCTTCCAGAGGTGCATGGTCGGAACCTCCTTTGTACCGTGCTTCTGGCAGGGTTGGTTTAACAAGCATTCCAGATTCATGCCTCCACCGTGCTGGGGAGGTTTACCCTTACGGCGCTGCATATTGCCCTGCATATTGGTGTTAGCCACAAAATCTGAATTGTCTGCTTTACGCTTACCATTGTTCCCGTGGCTCGCCTGGTTATGCTATCCTTTTGTACCGGCATTCTTCTTTCCCTTCTCCTGCTTTTCTTCATCAGAATCGGGGTCCTTGGTATTATCAGAATCAGCATACTTAATCAGAGCTGCCATGAGCGTTCCCATATCACTGCAGTGACGCTTAAGCCGTCCCAACTTCATCTTTAGTGACTTAAACCGGCAGTTACCCTCCAAGGTCACGATTGCCGTATCAGGATTAATGCGGCCTAACAAATGCAGGATTTCCGAAACCCGGCACACCCAATGAGTTGTTGATTCGTTCTCTCCTTGGACACAAGCAGCCAGATCCACAATGGACATGGGTTGCTTGCACGTATCCTTGAAGTTCGCTATAAACCGGGCCTTCAACTCATCCCATGAACTGATCAAGTTAACGGGCAGGCTCTTCAGCCAGGTACGAGCCGTTCCTTCTAGCATCATGGTGAAGTATTTTGCACATGCCGCTTCATCCACATCGAGCATCTCCATTGCCATCTCATAACTTTCAACCCACGCCTCGAGGGGTTGATCGGCGGTATAATTAGGCACTTTACGTGGACCCTTGAAATCCTTGGGCAGCCGCACATTACATAGAGCCGGGGTGAGGCATGGTACTCCCCAAGAGCTAAAGTCCAATCCACGTTCAACTGACGCCGCTGGCTGAACCGGAGCGGGTTGATTCGCATACTGTGCTGCCAATTGTGCTGCTAACTCTGCCTCTCGTCGTGCTCTATCGTTGTTCACCACATCCTGCGCATTCATACCTAAATCTGATGTGATTGGGCATCTAAAGCGGCTCGCTCTTCAGTCATCCTGACCTCCTCAGTCGCCAAGTCCGCCTTGGCCTGAGTTATCTAATCCTTTAGTTTTGTAACATCAGCATTATGCTGATCTTGGGTCTCCGGGGTGACTGCCGTGGTCAACAATGTCGTCAAAGTGTCCAACAAACCGGCAAGAACTTGAGCCGGCCGGTGTGCAGGGCCTCCTGCCCCGGCTGCCGATCCGGAAATCATTGTTGCTGCAGAGGAAGATTGCACGGTGGGCTGTGCCGGCCATGAAGATTGCAACCCGGTTTGGCGGTTCAAAGGGGCCCGAAATACTGTCGCCATCGGAATAGCCCCCAATCCGGCCATCTTGTAATTGGTACAGTGACTCAGTTTCGCCAGTGGATGATTCACCATCTGAGTAGATGGCCGTCTCACCGTCGGACACCGATTCAGATTCCGCACCATGGATGAACCCTACAAACACACGCTTCATGGCAGGCTGAACCCGGGCAGGACTTGCACACTGAGCCGTTTCGAGGAGGTTGGTGCAGATGTCCGGCTCAGGGCCCGGTTTGCCGATCTTGCCGATGAAAACGTGAATCCCGCCAAAGGGAACCTGGTACCCGATTGAGCCGGCCTCGGGGCCCCAGCCTGCATCGTTGATGTAGAGCTTGCCGCGACGACTCTTGGTCATCCGGCCAACCGCGTACCCTTTGAGTCCTTCAAAGTTGCTCTTTAAGAACTCGAAACCATCATGCGATAGCCCCAAGGTGGGCGCCAACTGTCGTGGAATTAACACGTCAGATGTCCTAGTAGAAGGACTTAGTCATGGAGCCATCGCAACGAGATTAGCTTAAAGGGGTTAAACCAGAACAAAGGACATAGGAAGTTTATACTGGTTCGGCCCCTTGCGGTGAAGGTAAAAGCCTACGATCCAGTTGTTGTGGGATTGATTGATCTCGATGAGCAGGGAGCGAATCCGCTTTACCTATCTCTCGAGCTGTTGTTTTTTTGTCCCTGAACCGTCGTCGGGTCGTCCCTTTATATACACAGGTTGATGCCGGGCCAGTTTACAGAATCCTGAGGCCAACTCATACAAGTCTCCGTCTTGGTCTCTTCCCTTCCCTAACTTACAATAGAAGTTATACATCTATGGCGGTTTACTACTTTGGGCCCTAATCCGCCTTTGGGCTCCGGGCCTCTAAGCTTTTAAAATTAGAGCGCCATACTCCTTGTCTTCATGGGCTTCAATATAGATGAGCATGAACCGGCCCTCCTGGGCGGTTTACACTCAGTAGTTATATCCCCAATAGTCGGTCCCTCTTTTCTGCCTTTAAATGGCTTATTTTGTTGACCGGGTCGAGAGCCCCTGAATCTGGCGTTGATCGTCGTGTTGTCCGGACTTTCTTCCTTGTTTCGATGCTTGTTTTTATTGCGCCGTGGCTTCTCGTTGCCATCCCTGATTTCGAATGTGCCCGGGTCGCTGGTGCCTCTACGGGCCAACTAGCTTTCTTCACCCGCGCAAAAGCGGGTCATAAGGCTTGTTAAGGCTGCCATTGTCCTCGGTTTTTCTTAGCCGAGGTGTCTGGCGACCCACTCCTCTCGGATACTGTGCTTGAAGGCCGCTAGGGCTTCGGCATCCGAACAATCGACAATTTGATTCTTCTTAGTGAGAAATCGGTTCCAAAGCTTACAGGCGGACTCTCCGGGCTGTTGTGTTACATGACTTAAATCGTCAGCGTCCGGAGGTCGGACATAGGTCCCTTGGAAATTGGCCCAGAAAGCGTCCTCAAGTTCTTCCCAACTTCCGATTGAATTTTTGGGGAGGCTTTTTAACCAGTGCCGAGCTGGCACCTTCAACTTGAGGGGAAGGTATTTGATGGCGTGGAGGTCATCCCAACGAGCCATGTGGATATGAAGGATAAAATCCTCAATCCAGACCCCAGGGTCTGTCGTTCCGTCATATTCCTCTATCTTCACGGGTTTGAATCCCTGTGGAAATTCGTGATCCAGTACCTCTTCGGTGAAGCACAGAGGGTGCGGAGCCCCTCTGTATCTGGACATGTTGTGGCATGCTGTCGACTATTGTTGTGTCTGGTGTTGATTCTGAACTGGTATTTGATCAGTCTGATCGTCTTGGTGACTGTAATCCTGCACCGGAGCATGTCCTCTAGATCCATAGATGGACTTGGTCGCGCCGGCCTTTTTGTCCAGGAGCTCATGTAAATCGTGTGCGGCGTCAGTAGCTGCTCTATTGCAGTCATGAAGTGGTTGGTCTGGCCTACTGGCCGTATTGTTCTTCGGTGGAATGGCCTCATCATCGAATTCTGGCAGCAGCTTGCGCTTTGGGTAGCTCTTTGTGTGGCGATCGTCCCCATATTTTTCTTTAATGTCTAGCACTTTATTCCATCTGTGGTTGAGCGTTTCCTGCACGGCCTTAAGCCTTTGCTTCTGGTTCTTTAGGCTTCTCACAGTGGCCATAAGCCTTCTGTGGAGGTTATCTCGTTCCAAACATTTTTTCGGGATGATGAATGCATCGTCGTCCGGACTGTGCTCTTCTCCCGAGGCAGGTTGATGAGTTTGGCCCTCGGGATCGCTGTGATCGGGCGTCTGCTCCGGGCTGCATTCGACGTGACCTGGCTCATCCTGCTCCATCGCTAGGTCCATATGGTTGTTGTTGCCTTTGGAGTTGACTGGGGTGTCAACTTTTCTAGCACTGCTATCGCTATTTTTACTGTGGCTGGACTTAGAGCGGCGTTTGCGCCGTCGTTTTGTCTTTTGTCCGGGGGTTTTATCCTCTGCTGTGTCCTTTTTGTTGCCATCGTCCTCCTTAGGCATGTCCAGCATGTATATATATCATATGATGAGGTGGCAGTCCAGCGCCCCGTGGGCGGTGGTTCCAAATCGTACCCTGCGCCGACGTCCATTCCGTCGGTGTCGTCGGAGTCGAAGTCAAGCATGTCTGTTACGTCATCGACAGTGGCTATGAAGTGGGTGGTGGGTGGGCAACGAATTTCTTCATCGCCTGCTTCCCTCTCGAGCCGGATATAGTTCGTCCAAGAGTCTCCTGACAAAGAGAGAGACCTTAGTGAATTCAGCATGTCGCCGAAGGGCGAGTGCTGGAAGATATCCGCAGCGGCGAACTCCATTACCGGAGCCCAACCATTCGGCGGGCCCAGGGGCACGCGGTCTGGAACCTACAGCCGGACACAAGTCCGGGGGTCCAGTGACACAGACTTCCTTGGGGGTGGAGTCTATGTTCGGCTCTACCGCCGATGAGTATGCGACCTCCGGGGCGGGGTCCATCCACCTGTCCTCGGACGACGCGATCTGCCCCGGATTTAGGTCCAGAGCTATTGCAGGTGCGATATCCCAAATATTGTCAGACGGCGGGTCTAAGTCGTGCTTGTCGTGACTGTTCGGTAGCTCCTGGCAGAGGCCTGAATCCGTCAAAGATCAAGTCTCCGCGGATATCGGCCGTGTAGTTCAAGTTTCCGAACCTGACCTGATGGCCAGGGGCGTAGCTATCTATCTGCTCTAGATGGCCAAGCGAATTGGCCCGTAGTGCAAAGCCGCCGAACATGAAAATCTGTCCGGGGAGAAAAGTCTCACCCTAGACTGCGTTTTGATGATTGAAGGAGCCATCAAGCCTTGCAATGATGACACAGAGGAACTCTCAATGAAAGCACCAATGTCGGTGTCAAAACCGGCGGATCTCGGGTAGGGGGTCCCAAGCTGTGCGTCTAAGGCTAATAGTAATAGGAGGCAAGGGACACGATGTTTTACCCAGGTTCGGGCCCTCTCGATGGAGGTAATACCCTACTTCCTGCTTGATTGATCTTGATGATATGAGTATTACAAGAGTTGATCTACCACGAGATCATAGAGGCTAAACCCTAGGAGCTAGCCTATGGTTCTGATTGTTCTTGTCCTATGGACTAAACCCTCTAGTTTATATAGACACCGGAGGAGGCTAGGGTTACACAGAGTCGGTTACAAAGAAGGAGATCTAACATCCGGATCGCCAAGCTTGTCTTCCACGCAAAGGAGAGTCCCATCCGGACACGGGACAAAGTCTTGAGTCTTGTATCTTCATGGTCCAACAGTCCGGCCAAAGTATATAGTCCAGTTGTCCGGACCCCCTAATCCAGGACTCCCTCAGCGGGGGCGGAGTAGGGTTTGGTGGGGGATGCGCTTCTTTCGTCCCATCGAGGGGAATGAGATCCCGCGGTCGGATCCGAAGATAGCCCCCCTCTTTGCCGTCTGCTGGCAGACGACAAAGATTCTTTGCCATCTGCTGGCAGACGGCAAAGAGGGGGGTGGACCATTGCAGTGTACTGGCATCCGCTGGCACCTCTTTGCCGTCCGCTGGCAGATGGCAACGATTTTTTTCCATCTGCCAGCAGACGGCAAAGAAATAACAGATGGCAAAGATCTTCTTTGTCGTCTGTTGTTTGGTAGTTGATGGCAAAGACCTTCTTTCCCGTCCGCAAGCAGACGGCAAAGAACTGGCAGACGGCAAAATCCCTGATTCCAGTAGTGATCACAAGACAAGACAAAACTTACGGGCATCTTTGAAGAGAGTAGGCCAATAAAAACCGAATTGCAATACCTTATGTGCAGTTCTATCTCCAGCGTGGTGTCCTCCATAAGCCTGGGAGTGACACTTGCGTAGGATATGTTCCTGTTCATGCTCAGGTACACAACTTTTCAGAACACCATCTACTCCTTCTTTATAAAGGTGTGGGTCATCCCAAAAGTAATGTCTTAAATCATCAAAAAACTTTTTCTTTTGCTGGTATGTGAAACTAGGTGGTATAAATTTAGCAACAATGTAATTAGCATAATCAACATACCATGGAGCAGTACGAGAAGCATTTATGACAACTAATTGTTCATCAGGAAAGCTATCATCAATAGGTAGTGGGTCATCAAGAACATTTTCTGACCTAGACAAGTTGTCTGCAACGGGGTTCTTAGCTACCTTTCTATCAATAATATGCAAATCAAATTCTATTAGCAAGAGAACCCATCTAATAAGTCTAGGTTTAGCATCTTTCTTTTCCATAAGGTATTTAATAGCAACATGATCAGTTACTTTGGAATCAACAATATAAGGTCTGAACTTATCAGAAGCAAATACAACTGCCAAAAATTATTTTTCAGTGGTAGCATAATTTCTCTGGGCATTGTCTAGAGTTTTACTAGCATATTGCATAACATTTAATTTCTTATCA
This sequence comes from Triticum aestivum, assembly GCF_018294505.1. Taxonomy (NCBI): domain Eukaryota; kingdom Viridiplantae; phylum Streptophyta; class Magnoliopsida; order Poales; family Poaceae; genus Triticum; species Triticum aestivum. The sequence goes on along the minus strand of NC_057813.1, from coordinate 220,106,768 downwards.
ACTCTTTGTCCTAGAACAGCACCAACAACATAGTCACTAGCATCACACATAATTTCAAAGGGTAAATTCCAATCAGGTGGCTGAACAATAGCTGCAGAAATCAAGGCTTTCTTAAGTATTTCAAATGCTTCTACACAATCATCATCAAAGACAAAAGGAACATATTTTTGCAAGATATTAGTTAGAGGCCTAGAAATTTTAGAGAAGTCTTTAATAAACCTCCTATGGAAACCAACATGACCAAGAAAACTTCTTATACCTTTGATATCTTTCGGACAAGTCATCTTTTCAATAGCCTCAACTTTAGCTTTATCAACTTCAATACCTCTTTCAAAAACTTTATGCCCCAAGACAATACCTTGATTAACCATAAAGTGGAACTTCTCCCAATTCAAGACAAGATTAGTTTCTTCACATCTCTGCAAAACTCGATCGTAAGCAATCATCAAAAGAAGTTCCATAAACGGAGAAATCATCCATGAAAACCTCAACAATCTTTTTGCAAAAGTCAGAGAATATAGCAGTCATACATCTTTGAAAGGTAGCAGGTGCATTGCATAAACCAAAAGGCATACGTCTATAAGCAAAAGTACCGAAAGGGCAAGTAAAAGTGGTATTTTCCTCATCCTCTTTTGACACGGATATTTGAGAGAAACCAGAATTACCATCCAGAAAGCAAAAAATGTTTATGTTTGGACAATCTTTCTAGCATTTGATCAATAAAAGGTAGAGGGTAATGATCTTTTCTAGTAGCTTTATTTAATTTGCGGAAATGAATTACCATTCTATAACCTGTAACAATTCTTTGTGGGATCAATTCATCCTTATCATTAGGAACAACAGTAATACCTCCCTTCTTAGGGACACAATGGACAGGACTTACCCACTGACTATCAGCAATAAGATAAATTATACCTGCCTCCAGAAGCTTTAGTATTTCATTTCTTACCACTTCTTTCATTTTAGGATATAACCGTCGTTGATGATCAACAACTGGTTTAGCATCTTTCTCTAGTTTAATTTTGTGATGGCATAGAGTGGGACTAATGCCCTTAAGATCATCAAGAGTATATCCAATGGCAGCATGGTGCTTCTTCAGAGTTTTCAATAAACTCTCTTCCTCATGCTCTAAAAAGTTAGCACTAATAATAACAGGATATATCTTCTTTTCATTAAGATAAACATATTTCAAAGTATCAGGTAATTGTTTAAGCTCAAACACGGGATCTCCCTTGGGTGGAGGAGGATCCCCAAGGATTTCAACAGGCACGTTGTGTTTCAAAATAGGTCCCTATTTAAAGAATACTTCATCTATTTCCCTTCTTTCATTCATAAACATATCATTTTCATGGTCGAGCAAATATTGTTCTAAAGGATCATTAGGAGGCACGATAATAGAAGCAAGACCAATAATTTCATATTTACTAGGCAATTCTTTATCATGGGATTGTCTACGAAATTTAGCAAAATTAAAATCATGAGACATATCCCCTAAACCAACAGTAACAATATCTTTTTCGCAGTCTATCCTAGCATTAACAGTATTCAAGAAGGGTCTACCAAATATAATGGGACAAAAATCATCTTGTGGGGAACCAAGAACAAGAAAATTAGTAGGGTATTTAATCTTCCCACACAAGACTTCAACATCTCTAACAATCCCAATTGGTGAAATAGTGTCTCTATTGGCAAGCTTAATAGTAACATCAATATCTTCTATCTCAGCAGGTGCAATATCATGCATAATCTATTTGTATAAGGAATGAGGTATTGCACTCACACTAACACCTGTATCACATAAGCCATGATAATAATGATCTCCTATTTTAACAGAAACAACAGGCATGCCAACAACAGGTCTATGTTTATTTTTAGATCGGGTCTAGCAATTCTAGCGGCTTCATCACATAAATAAATAACATGCCCATCAATATTACCAACCAAGAGATCTTTAACCATAGCAATACTAGGTTCAACTTTAATTTGCTCAGGGGGTGTAGGTGTTCTAGCATTACTCTGACAAACCACAGTTGAAGTTTTAGCATGATCCTATTCTAACTGGGAAAGGTGGTTTCTCAATATAAGCAGTAGGAACAATAGGATCAACATTATAAGTGATAGTTTTCTCTTCAACTTTAATAGGTTCTACTACTTTCACTTCAATGGGAGGATGATATTGAAACCACTTCTCCTTAGGGAGGTCAACATGAGTAGCAAATGATTCACAGAAAGAAACTACTATCTCAGAGTCAAGTCCATATTTAGTGCTAAATTCACGAAAAGCATCGGTATCCATAAAAGATTTAACACAATCAAACTTAGGGGTTATACCTGACTCCTTACCTTCGTCGAGTTCCCAATCTTCAAACTTGCATTTAATTCTTTCCAACAAATCCCATCTGAGTTCAATAGTCTTCATCATAAAAGAACCAGTACAAGAAGTATCGAGTATGGAGCAATCATTAAGAGGAAGCCAAGCATAAAATTTTTGAATAATAATTTCTCTTGAGAGCTCATGATTGGGGCATGAATATAACCTTGACTTAAGCCTCCCCCAAGCTTGAGTGATACTTTCTCCTTCACGAGGCCAAAAATTATATATATAATTACGATCACGATGAACCAGATGCATAGGATAAAACTTTTGATGAAATTCCTCAATCGGTTGTAGTTCCATGATCCATTATCATCACATAGCCTAAACCATGTCAATGCCTTTACCTTAAAAGATAAAGGAAAGACCTTCTTCTTAACGACATCCTCGGGCATACCTGCAAGCTTAAATAATCCACAAACTTCATCCACATAGATTAGGTGCATATCGGGATGTAATGTTCCATCTCTTGTATAGGGATTAGCTAGCAGTTTCTCTATCATACTCGAAGGAATTTCAAAGTAAATATTTTTAGTAGGTTCAGTAGGTTGAGGAGCAACTCTTTGCTCTTCTGATCGGGGTGAAGAAACCCCAAACAAGCCCCTCAAAGGATTATTTTCCATAGTAACAAGTGACAGTAAATTTCAGCACACTATATAAATGTTTCCTTACCAAATTCCACCTACCAAAGGCGCTTCACTCCCCGGCAACGGCGCCTGAAAAGAGTCTTGATGACCCACAAGTACAGGGGATCTATCGTAGTCCTTTCGATGAGTAAGAGTGTCGAACCCAACAAGGAGCAGAAGGAAATGACAAGCGGTTTCCAGTAAGGTATTCTCTGCAAGCACTGAAATTATCGGTAACAGATAGTTTTGTGATAAGGTAATTCGTAACGGGTAACAAGTAACTAAGGTGAAGTGATAACCCACAAGTATAGTGGATCACAACAGTTTTCGAGGATAGAGTATTCAACCCAAATTTATTGATTCGACACAAGGGGAGCCAAAGAATATTCTCAAGTATTAGCAGTTAAGTTGTCAGTTCATCCATACCTGGATAACTTAATATCTGTAGCAAAGTACTTAGTAGCAAAGTAGTATGGAAATAACGGTAACGGTAGCAAAAGTAACAGTAGCAGTTTTGTAGTAATTGTAACAGTGGCAACGGTAAAGTAACTAAGCAAAGAGCAATATGTGAAAAGCTCGTAGGCATTGGATCAGTGATGGACAATTATGTCGGATGCGATTCCTCATGCAATAGTTATAACATAGGGTGACACAGAACTAGCTCCAGTTCATCAATGTAATGTAGGCATGTAATCCGAATATTGTCATACGTGCTTATGGAAAAGAACTTGCATGACATCTTTTGTCCTACCCTCCTATGGCGGCGGGTTCCTATTGGAAACTAAGGGATATTAAGGCCTCTGACCAAAGAATTAGCACATAGTGAATACATGAACTCCTCAAACTACGGTCATCACCGGGAGTGGTCCTGATTATTGTCACTTCGGGGTTGCCGGATCATAACACATAGTAGGTGACTATAGACTTGCAAGATAGGATCAAGAACTCACATATATTCATGAAAACATAATAGGTTCAGATCTGAAATCATGGCACTCGGGCCCTAGTGACAAGCATTAAGCATAGCAAAGTCATAGCAACATCAATCTCAGAACATAGTGGATACTAGGGATCAAACCCTAACAAAACTAACTCAATTACATGGTAAATTTTATCCAACCCATCACCGTACAGCAAGCCTACGATGGAATTACTCACGCTCGGCGGTGAGCATCATGAAATTGGTGGAGGATGGTTGATGATGATGACGGCGACGGATTCTCGTCTCCGAAGCCTCGAACGAACTCCATATCAGCCCTTTCGAGAGAGATTAGGGCTTGGCACCGGCTCCGTATCGTAAAACGCGGTGAATCATTCTCTCTGATTTTTTTTCTCCCCGAACGTGAATATATGGAGTTGGAGTTGAGGTCGGTGGAGCTCCAGGGGGCCCATGAGGCAGGGGGCGCGCCCAGGGGGTACGGTGCGCCCCCACCCTCGTGGACAGGGTGTGGCCCCCTGGTGTTGGTTCTTTCGCCAATATTTTTTATTAATTCCAAAAGGTTGCTCCGTGGATTTTCAGGTCATTCCGAGAACTTCTATTTCTGCACAAAAATAACACCATGGAAGTTCTGCTGAAAACAGCGTCAGTCCCGGTTAGTTCCATTCAAATCATGCAAGTTAGAGTCCAAAACAAGGGCAAAAGTGTTTGGAAAAGTAGATACGACGGAGACGTATCAACTCCCCCAAGCTTAAACCTTTGCTTGTCCTCAAGCAATTCAGTTGACAAACTGAAAGTGATAAAGAAAAACTTTTACAAACTCTGTTTGCTCTTGTTGTTGTAAATATGTAAAGCCAGCATTCAAGTTTTCAGCAATGATTATGAACTAACCATATTCACAATAACACTTAGGTCTCATGTTTACTCATATCAATGGCATAATCAACTAGCGAGCAATAATAATAAAACTCGGATGACAACACTTTCTCAAAATAATCATAATATGATATAACAAGATGGTATCTCGATAGCCCTTTCTGAGACCGCAAAACATAAATGCAGAGCACCTTTAAAGATCAAGGACTGACTAAACATTGTAATTCATGGTAAAAGAGATCCAGTCATAGTCATACTCAATATAAATTAATACTAATGCATGCACAAATGACATCGGTGCTCTCCAACTGATGCTTTTTAATACGAGGATGATGACTCAACATAAAAGTAAATATATAGGCCCTTCGCAGAGGGAAGCGGGGATTTGTAGAGGTGCCAGAGCTCGATTTTGAAATAGAGATAAATAATATTTTGAGCGGCATACTTTCATTGTCAACATAACAACCAAGAAATCTCAATATCTTCCATGCTACACACATTATAGGCGGTTCCCAAACAGAATGGTAAAGTTTATACTCCCCCTCCACCAACAATCATCAATCCATGGCTTGCTCGAAACAACGGGTGCCTCCAACTAACAACAATCCTGGGGGAGTTTTGTTTGCAATTATTTTGATTTGATTTGAGCATGGGACTGGGCATCCCGGTGACCAGCCATTTTCTTGTGAGTGAGGAGCGGAGTCCACTCCTCTTGAGAATAACCCGCCTAACATGGAAGATACACACAACCCTAGTTGATACATGAGATATTCGAGCATGCAAAACAGAATTTCATTTGAAGGTTTAGAGTTTGGCACATACAAATTTACTTGGAACGGCAGGTAGATACCGCATATAGGAAGGTATGGTGGACTCATATGGAATAACTTTGGGTTTATGGATTTTGGATGCACAAGTAGTATTCCCGCTTAGTACAAGTGAAGGCTAGAAAAAGACTGGGAAGCAACCAACCAGAGAGCGACAACAGTCATGAACATGCATTAAAATTAATCAACAGTGAGTGCAAGCATGAGTAGGATATAATCCACCATGAACATAAATATCGCGGAGGCTATGTTGATTTTGTTTCAACTACATGCGTGAACATGTGCCAAGTCGAGTCACTCGAATCATTCAAAGGAGGATACCACCCTATCATACCACATCATAACCATTTTAATAGCATGTTGGCACGCAAGGTAAACCATTATAAACTCCTAGCTAATTAAGCATGGCATAAGCAACTATAATCTCTAATTATCATTGCAAACATATTTATTCATAATAGGCTCAATCAGGAACGGTGAACTAATCATATTTACAAAAACAAGATAGGCCGAGTTCATACCAGCTTCTCTCATCTCAATCAGTCCATCATATATCTTCATTATTGCCTTTCACTTGCACGACCGAACGGTGTGGATAATAATAATAGTGCGCGTGCATTGGACTAAGCTGGAATCTGCAAGCATTCAATTCAAGGGAGAAGACAAGGTAACATGGGCTCTTGGTTAAGTCAACAATAATGCATATGAGAGCCACTCGACATTTTCATCGTGGTCTTCTCCTCTCGACCCCCAAAGAAAAGAAAAGAAATAAAACTATTTACACAGGAAAGCTCCCAACAAGCAAAAGAAGAACGAGAAATCTTTTTGGGTTTTCTTTTAATTACTACTACTACAAGCATGGAAAGTAAACTAGCTAAAAGCTATTACTATTTTTTTGGTTTTTTTCTTAAGGTTATTCAAACACACAAGAAGAAAGCAAGAAAAGAAACTAAACTAGCATGGATAGTACAATGAAAAAGTATGAGCACCGACAACTAGAATGAGTGTGTGAACATGAATGTAATATCAGTGAGAAATACATGCTCCCCCAAGCTTAGGATTTTGGCCTAAGTTGGTCTATGACCATGGATCAAAGTTGTAGATGGGGTTGTAACAAGATGCAACAGCCATTGCCTCACGAGCTGCAGCCTGGAGGCGTGCTGCCTCCGTCCTCCTCTTGTACTCGTTCGCCTCCTCCCTAGTTATAAAGTATCTCCTTCTTGCCTGAAAGTCAAAGAAACCAGGAGCAGGGAGAGCAACATGGACAGTGCGACGTCTGTCAAAGATTAGTCGGTACTGGAGGAACTGTTCATTCCTCTAAAGGAATTGATGGCTAACCATGACATTATAATCTATAAGCAGGAGGCAACTCCATGTCACTTCCATGTATGGGTATACCAAGATACCAGGGGGTATGGCGCGCCCCCACCCTCGTGGACAGGGTGTGGCCCCCCTGGTGTTGATTCTTTCACCAATATTTTTTATTAATTCCAAAAAGTTGCTCCGTGGATTTTCAGGTCATTCCGAGAACTTTTATTTCTGCACAAAAATAACACCATGGCAGTTATGCTGAAAACAGCGTCAGTCCGGGTTAGTTCCATTAAAATCATGCAAGTTAGAGTCCAAAAAAAGGGCAAAAGTGTTTGGAAAAGTAGATACGACGGAGACATATCATGCACCAAGGTGGCCCAAGCCTTTTTGTAGCAAAGTACAAGCCTAGACAAACTCTTATATAAAGAAAAGCACCCCCGAGGACACATGGGAATTACCGTCAAGCTAGTTTTCATCATGCTCATATGATTCGCGTTCGTTACTTTGATAATTTGATTTGGGGTGGACCGGTGCTTGGGTACTGCCCTTCCTTTGACAAGCATCCCACTTACGATTAACCCCCCTCGCAAGCATCTGCAACTACGAAAGAAGAATTAAGGTAAACCTAACCATAGCATGAAATGTATGGATCAAAATCAACCCCTTACGAAGCAACGCATAAACTAGGGTTTAAGCTTCTGTCACTCTAGCAACCCATCATCTACTTATTACTTCCCAATGCCTTCTAGGCCCAAATCATGGTGAAGTTTCACATAGTCGACGTTCACATAACACCACTAGAGGAGAGACAACATACATCTCATCAAAATATCGAACAATACCAAATTCACATGATTACTTATAACAAGACTTCTCCCATGTCGTCAGGAACAAATGTAACTACTCACAAATCATATTAATGTTCATAATCAGAGGGGTATTGAGTAGCATTAAGGATATGAACATATGATCTTCCACCGAATAAACCAACTAGCATCAACCACAAGGAGTAATCAACACTACTAGCAACCCACAGGTACCAATATGAGGTTTTGAGACAAAGATCGGATACAAGAGATGAACTAGGGTTTGAGAGGATATGGTGCTGGTGAAGATGCTTATGGAGATTGACCCCCTCTCGATGAGAGGATCGATGGTGATGACGATGGCGATGATTTCCCCCTCCCGCAGGGATGTTTCCCCGGCAGAACAGCTCCGCTGGAGCCCTAGATTGGTCCTGCCCAGGTTCCGCCTCGAGACAGCGGAGCTTTGTCCCGAGCTTCCTTATGATTTTCTCCAGGGCAAAAGACACCATATAGTAGAAGATGGGCATCGGGGGCCTGTTAGGTGGCCCCCGAGGCAGGGGGCATGCCCAGGGGGGGTAGGGCGCGCCCTCCCCCCTCGTGGCTGGTTGGTAGTGCCCCTCTGGTGCTTACTTCGCTCAATATTTTAAATATATTCCAAAACTGACTTTCATGGAGTTTCAGGACTTTTGGAGTTGTGCAGAATAGGTCTCTAATATATTCCCCTTTTCCAGCCCAGAATTCCAGCTGCCGGCATTCTCCCTCTTCGTGTAAACCTTATAAAATAAGGGAGAAAAGGCATAAGTATTGTGACATAATGTGTAGTAACATCCCATAATGCAATAAATATTGATATAAAAGCATGATGCAAAGTGGACGTATCACAGGCCCAACCCAGAGATTGAGACCAGGAAGCCCATCAAGGGCCTCATGGACCTGGCCCAGGAGGTTTAAAGGGGCATTTCCCTCCAAAAGAGGTGGGGCAACCTCTTCTTGGTGATCAAACTGAACCCCATTTGAGCCCATACAGATGATGAGCTCACTGTGCACATCCATATCAGGCATGTCATCAAGAATCTATTGCTCCTCCATTGGCTGCATCAAATCAGCAAGTTCCATGAATTCACCTTCTTCAATTTCCTGGTCAATCTCAGCACCCATGGCCCAATGTCCCCATCCAGTCACATCCTCCTCATCTTCTTCAGGATTTTCTTCCCCTGCAATATCATCTTGCATAGCTTGATGGTGAGAATTCCCCTCATTTTGAGGCATGACATCTTGAGCTTGATGTTGTGCCACTGGCCCCAAAAAATGATTTAGCTGGTTTGGGTGGAAGGAAGGATTTGCATGCTGTGGGTGGGGGTTTCTATCAATGGGGATTGGATCTTCATCCGGAGGACCCTCTCCAGCTGCAGCTTGTTGCACAATAACTATAGGAACTGTCCAAGATTCAGAGTTGGGATTTTTAGATTCTTCCACCACAATGCTTATTGGAACATCCCTTACTTCATCCACTCTTATTTGAACCATCAATGCAGCTTTAGTGCTTCTAGCTCTATCCCAAAGCAACATTTTCCCAAAAGCTCCTAACCGCATTAGCAATCTCATGAATGTCTCTCATCAAATGGGAATCCAACAAGCAGCACCCAGATATATCTATTCAGAGCAAGATTTCTCCAGTTGAGCCCTTGATTATGCCTTTGAAATATGACATGCACATCTCCATACCGATGAGGGCTTTGAAGAACCATAGCATCCCGATTCCATGTCAGCTATTAGAATGGGTTGACTTCTAGATTCCATGTCAGCTATTAGAATGGGTTGGCAAATTATGAGAAGAAAAAGGGGAAAAGGTCACTACAAAGTGATATGGGAGAGAGGAGGCCTTGGCTAAGATAATTGAGAATGCCTGGATCCGTCATGCCCCTGTCCGAGACCTCAAGCACCTAACAGAGAAGGTGGATTGTATCATGGGAGTTCTTAAAGCCTAGAGAAACCAATCTATTGGTTCTATTACAAAAGAAATAGCCAATTGTAGAGGGAAACTAGCGGATCTGATGAAGGACTATAACACAAATGAGCAGGAAATAAAGATCATATCAACAAAAATGGATGAATTGTTATTGCTGGAAGAGCTTGTTTACCTTCAGAGAAGTAGAGTAACTTGGCTTCGTGAGGGAGGCCAAAACACCAAATATTTTCAGCGAAGGGCCTTGTGGCGTGCCAGAAAGAATAGGATCAATAAACTTTGGAAGGCTAATGGTCAGTTCACGAACAATGAAGAGGAAATCAAAGATATTGCAAAGGGGTTTTTCTATGATCTTATTACAGAAGACTCAAATGTCAACCCTGCGGGTTTGCTAAATCATATTGAGACTTTGGTTACAAATGAGATGAATGATAAATTAATGGAAGTGTTTACAGGAAAAGAGATCAGCGACGCCCTTTTACAGATTGGTCCGCTAAAATCCCCGGGGCCGGACGGTTTCTCCGCGCATTTTTACCAGCGAAACTGGGATGTTCTACAAGAAGAGTTGGTTGGGGCTGTTAAGCAATTCTTTACGGATGGTGTCATGCTGAGTGAGTTGAATACTACTACTATTGTTCTCATTCCCAAGACTAACCAACCGGTGGAGTTAAAAGATTTTTGGCCAATCTCTTTATGTAATGTGATTTACAAAGTGATGTCAAAGTGCATTATGAATCGCTTGAGACCGCTCCTAGACGACTTTATTGGCATTGAACAGAGCACTTTCATCCCAGGAAGGCTCATTAGTGATAACACTCTTATCGCGTTTGAATGCTTCCATGCCATCCAAAGGGGGAGAAACTCAACACTAGTGGAAAAAGTGCTAGCCAAAACTTCCATTAGTGGCGCTATTTTGACGAATGCGGGGACTATTTTTTCAAATAGTGATGGCGTTGAACAATTTTGTATGACATTGCTACTACCATACCGCTGGCGTACATTATTTCTTGCATGACATAGATATTTTCTGAGTTTTTTTATGTGTGCTACCGTTTTCTATGGCGTGGCCCATTAGGCCTACACCAGCACTACTCATTGGGCCAACGCCAGCAAAAAGTGCTCTGTCCAGTAAAAAACCAGTAAGTCAGTTTCACTATGAACTCACATCAAACACCCTTTTCTTCTTCGTCCACCCTTCTCGGCCAGCGCAGCTGGCGCCACCGCCCGACCACGCCGCTCTTCGCCGCCGAAACTGCGCGGCCTCCGCCAACTCCGGCAAAGGAGGTGAGATCTCCCTTCTTCCCCTCGCGAATCTTCTTCCCCTCCCCAAGCGCGTATCCCTCCGGTGGCGGATCTGAACTAGTTTAGTAGAAAATAATATATTTAGTAGAATGGATAGAATGTGTTATGTGTAGAATGGGAGTGTCGGTGTCAAAACCGGCGGATCTCGGGTAGGGGGTCCCGAACTGTGCGTCTAGGCGGATGGTAACAGGAGACAAGGGACACGATGTTTTACCCAGGTTCGGGCCCTCTCGATGGAGGTAAAACCCTACGTCCTGCTTGATTAATATTGATGATATGGGTAGTACAAGAGTGGATCTACCACGAGATCAAGGAGGCTAAACCCTAAAGCTAGCCTATGGTATGATTGTTGTAATGTATGTTGTGTCCTACGGACTAAAGCCCTCCGGTTTATATAGACACCGGAGAAGGCTAGGGTTACATAGAGTCGGTTACAATGGTAGGAGATCTACATATCCGTATCGCCAAGCTTGCCTTCCACGCCAAGGAAAGTCCCATCCGGACACGGGACAGAGTCTTCAATCTTGTATCTTCGTAGTCTTGGAGTCCGGCGGACAATGATAGTCCGGCTGTCCGGACACCCCCTAGTCCAGGACTCCCTCAGTAGCCCCCGAACCAGGCTTCAATGACGATAAGTCCAGCGCGTATATAGTCTTCGGCGTTGCAAGGCGGGTTCTCCCTTCAAGTTCCATGTACCTGCCGAACAGTGTCTGGCTTCATCATAAATACTGTGCTTCTTGGCTCCTACGCCCAATAATGGCCTTCTTCCACGCGTCGCATGAATGCGAAAAGCCAGGGTGTCTTTTATGTTTCACCCCCTAGTCGTGCGAGTCATCCGCCTACAAAAGAGGCAAAAATCCAGATCCAAACCACACCATCTTCCTTCCGCGAATACTCATCGGAGTGCCTTTGACCTAAAAATCCATTCCATCATGGACCATCGACGCGGCTCCTCTTCTCGCGCTCCCAGCCCACCGCCAGGAGATTGGAGGAGGTGCTCTGTTCCACACAACGAGCTAGTGAAGCTCCAAGCGGGGGGATATCTCCCTCCGGCCTTCATGGTCCCGGTTCGAGCCGGGCTAGCCACCTACCAAGGTGGGAAGCAAGCGGAGGCTGCCCCAAGTCCCAACAAAGGGGAGCGGGTATGCTTCGTCCCCTATCTGATAAGGGGACTCAGATTTCCAATACATCCGTTTCTCCGCGGGCTCCTGGAGTTCTACGGACTCCAGCTCCATCACCTTACGCCCGCCTCTGTCCTGCATATCGCGGGCTACGTAGCTCTTTGCGAGCTATTCCTGGGCATCGAGCCCCATTTTGCACTGTGGAAGAGGCTGTTCTGCCTCGTACCCCGTTCTCACGTGGGATCTATATATCAAGTGGGCGGCGCCGAAATATGGCGCATTGCCGGGACCGGATATCCACCCGGTACCCCTAAGAAGGCGTCCGAAGACTGGCCTTCGGAGTGGTTTTACATAGAAGACGCTCCGCTGCCGGACCCAATCCGGATCGGCCTCCCGGAGTTTAGTGCTGCTCCTCTAAAGAAATGCCTCAGCTGGCGCCCGCGGAGCCCCCGATTGGAGGAAGACAAGAGCGTCCATTACCTGATGGACCATTACTGGCCCATTCCGGGTTGACCATGATTGGAGTCATGGCAACATGCATCATGCGGGGGGTACAACCACTGCAATACAGAGGCCACCCCATGTGGGATTTCAATGGGGAAGACGACGCCACCCGTCATGGCCACGAAGGGCCGGATTCGACCGAGGATCTGGTGCAGATCCTGTCCGGCCTGTACAAGGGGGAGAAGGAGGACTTCCTTCGAACGAACCCCTTGAATGGGTTTTCCATGAACAACCCTAGAGGCTGGGTAAGCGAACACTTTTAAGGGCTCAACCCATGCTTTCGAAGTTTAAGCTTCTTACATTATGTCTTCGGCGCAGGAACTACGCCGGATTGTGGAGGACATGGTAAGTCCAGCCCTGCAACCCGAGGATCCAGAAAGACCCCAGGATCCGGCCTCCGAGGAGGATCCGGATATCAAGGTGGAGCTGATCGACGGGGTGTTCCACCAGCTCAGTGTGGACAATGCTTTAGTCGCCATTACGGCGGACTACCCCGGACTATATCCGGCCTTCCAGGTGATTGTGACCGAGGTCCGGACACCATTATCTCTTCCTTGCCCATTCCTGACCTTCGCGAACGATGGTGTTTTACAGGAAGCGCCTTCAAGGCAGGAAGCCGAGCCCGCGGCGGCTGACCCACAAAGGCCAGTCCGGACCAGTAGGCGGAAAAGGAGCGCGGCACGGACTGAAATGTCGCCGCAAAGGTATAGCTCGTATTTAAATATTCAGAGCAACGTTCCTAGGAAGCGTTTGATTGCTCATGATCTTTGTAGGAGAAAAAGCGCCCGCCGAACTGCGGGCGTAGAGGTTGCCGATCCGACTTATACCAGCCAGGCTCCAGCGCCCGGCCTGGAGGGGGAGGCAAGCGCAAGGCGCGGGCCGGATACTCCTCCAACGGAGGATGCCGACAGACTGTCCGCCACCAAGTCTGAGGTGGAGAGCGCCATGAGCCACCGGCGCCGCCGGACAGTATTTCGTGAAGCGTGCTTTTCCCCTGAGGCGTTGAACGCCTTTAACGCGGGGGACGCGCACCTCCGTGCTGCTCAAGACGGTTTTACCAGAGCCACGGAGCAGTATGTAAAAGACATACGGGTAAGAGAATTTAATGGTTATATATGCCAGTAGCCCCCGAGACTTAAAGTAGTTACGTTAACTGATTTAAGGATCATTTGAAACGCAGGCCCTTACCGAGAAGAATGCCCAGCTGTCTCAGGAGCTGCAAGAATGCAAGGCCCAACTTGAGGCCGCACTTGCTGCCGCAGGAGGAAACACAGAGACCCCTCCTGGTAACACATTTTTATTAATAAATATAAGCGCTGTGCGGTGTGCGCGCAAGTCTAATAATGACATTGCAGGTGCTGCCGGACAAGATCCGGACAGGCAGGAACTGCTGCGCCAGCTGAAGGCCGGCGAGAGGGTGTTGAATAGGGTACAGCAGGAAAGGAACAAGCTTCAAGATGCCCACGCCCAGCTTGGAGAGGAGCTGAAAGGCGCTCAGGTCGAGCTGTCCGGCTCCGTTAAGGAGAATCAGCGGCTTCGTCGCGGCATCTATAGTAAGTGCTTGAGTGAACTCCTTTGAAAAGAAGAGTTCGGCGAGGAAGTCAATTGACAGAATATGTCTTGTAGGTATACTCACAGGTCGTCCTGCGGAGGAGATGCCCATATGAATGGGTGATCAACTTCCCGAGCTGTTGCAACTGCTCGAACGAGTTCGGCAGGCAATGAGCGGCGTCGTCCAGGCTTTATGGCCAGCCCTCTCCCTACCCGAGGGCCTTGGGGAGCTTGCGGAGAAGCTTCAGGGAGTGCGGCAGCGCTTCCGTTTGTGGAAGATTTCGGCTTGCCGCCAAGGTGCCAGGGAGGCTTGGGCCATGGTGAAGACGCGTTACAAGAAGGCGGATCCCAATCACATGGCCGAGGTCGGACCTGTGGGGCCCGATGGGAAGGAGATCCCTGTGAGTTTAGTATACGGCCAAGTAGAGTTGGCCGCTAAATTTTCCCAACGGGACTGTAAATTAGACAGCCTGTTAGACGGGATTGAGGAGGAATACAGTCAGTAGATTTGACAATGTATGTTTAAAATGACATGTGAAATGCCTTCTAGCCGGATTGTAGATCGTTTGTCTTTGCCGACCTTTTCACTTCAACCTCGGGACCCGAGAGTCCGGAGTGTGTCCGAATACCTTCTTGGTTAAGAAACAACTGGGGTATGCATGGAGACCAGGCGTAGGGGTCATTAGTGCTTTATCAGACAAGTGCCCAACTAGTTATGTTATATTACATGGTTAGTAAGAAACATCTTCCAGGGAGAATAGTTCCGTTAAGGGTTCCTTTCCCTGGGAGGCATACCCTAAAGTGTATGCCCGGACTACGAAAAAAGCAGAAAAACATCTGGGGGCAGATAAATAAGTGGGTAAAAAATCATCTTTCAAGTCACCGACCGAATATTCCCTTAAGAATGCTAGCTTTCGGCTTCACCCAGTCTGAGGTACACATCCGGCTGACCCAGCAGTAACAATCGCAGAGGTGCTCCCTTTACCTCCTAGCCGAACAATCGGGAACGTAGGGGTAAGCACAGGAGCCACGCAACCCAGCTTGGCCAAAACTTAAGTCATATCGATGCATATAATGGTGAGTAAAAGGTACATGTGGAAGCTTGACACATGTGCTGGGCATGAAGCCCTTATAATTGAGCTTCTGGAAAAGAAGCCCCCAGGCATAATGAGTGCGGATGGCACATCAAGTGTATGTGAACAATGCGCGAGTAGGCCCTTAAGGGATTTTTAGTAAAAGGGGTAAGAGAAGAAAGAGAAACAAAAGACAGCTGAATTGTAAAAATTTGAGCGGGGGAAGGGGATGAACTCTTAGTCCGACGCTAGGCATAGAATCTTTGGAGGCGGGCTGCATTCCATGGGTTCGGCTCGAGTCGGTTATCCGATGCATTTCGTAGACGGTACGCTCCGCCGGTCAGGACTTGATCGATAATGAAGGGGCCCTCCCATTTGGGCTTGAGCTTGTCCTTTTTCTTGTCCGGCAGGCGTAGAACTAGTTCACCGATGTTGTAAGTCTTGGCCCGTACTTCTCTGCTTTGATATCTTCGAGCCTACTGCTGATAGAATGCGGAACGAGCCTTGGCGACGTCGCGTTCTTCCTCCAATGTGTCCAAGCTGTCCTGCCGATCCAGCTCGGCCTCTCTTTCTTCGTACATGCGCACTCGAGGTGAGTCATGAATAATGTCACAGGGCAGGACTGCCTCTGCGCCGTATACCATAAAAAATGGTGTGAATCCGGTAGTACAGTTGGGCATTGTCTGCAGCCCCCAGAGTACGGAGTCAAGCTCCTGTACCCAGTGCGTGTCGGATTTTGTAAGTGACCGCACTAGTCTGGGTTTAATGCCGCTCATTATTAGACCATTTGCTCGTTCCACTTGACCGTTGGTTTGAGGGTGATAGACTGAAGCGTAGTCGAGCTTGATGCCCATATTTTTGCACCATGACTTAACCTTGTCGGCTGTGAAGTTCGTGCCGTTGTCTGTGATGATGCTGTGGGGGACACCGTAACGGTGTACTACCCCGGATATAAAGTCTATCACTGGTCCGGACTCTGCCGTTCTGACCGGTTTGGCCTCTATCCATTTGGTGAATTTATCCACCATGACCAATAGGTACCTTTGCTTGTGGGTTCCCCCTTTAAGGGGTCCAACCATATCAAGCCCCCAGACCGCGAACGGCCAGGTAATGGGTATAGTTTTGAGGGCGGTGGGTGGCATATGGCTTTGATTAGCAAAGAGCTGACAACCGACGCATCTCTGGACTAAGTCCTGGGCATCTGCCCGGGCCGTCGGCCAATAAAATCCTGTACGGAATGCCTTTCCTACAAGGGCCCGGGCTGCTGCGTGGTGTCCGCCTAGTCCGGCATGAATTTCAGCCAGGAGGTTTCGCCCTTCCTCTTCGGAGATACACCTTTGAAGGACTCCGGTTGTACTTTTCTTATGAAGTTCTCCCTCATGGACCTTGTAGGCTTTCGATCGCCGGACTATGCAGCGGGCCTCATTTTGGTCTTCGGGAAGTTCCTGTCTAAGCAAATAGGCTAGGAAAGGTTCTGTCCACGGGGTTATTACCACCATTATGTCGTGGGCTGAAGGTGTTATGTCATCGGCTAATTCGCCGGTTGGCGCGGTTGCTTCTGGTTTGTCATTTCCGGACTCCTCTTCCCATAGTACGGATGGCTTGAAGAGTCATTCCAGGAAGATGTTTGGAGGTACAGCGTCACGTTTTGCGCCGATGTGTGCCAGTACGTCGGCCGCTTGGTTATTATCTCGGGCTACGTGATGGAATTCGAGTCCTTCGAACCGAGCTGACATTTTTAAGACAACATTGTGATATGCTGCCATTTTCGGATCCTTGGCGTCAAAATCTCCATTTATTTTGGATATTGCAAGGTTTGAATCCCCGCGCACCTCTAGGCGTTGAATGCCCATGGAGATTGCCATCCGGAGACCGTGTAAAAGGGCCTCGTATTCGGCTGCGTTGTTGGAGTCCGTGTACATTATTTGAAGTACGTATTAGACTGTATCCCCGGTCGGGGACGTCAGTACGACGCCAGCTCCCAGTCCGGCCAACATTTTAGAGCCGTCGAAGTGCATAATCCAATTGGAGTATGCGCCGTGCTCTTTAGGGAGTTCGGCTTCGGTCCATTCAGCGACAAAGTCAGCCAAAACTTGTGACTTTATAGCTCGCCGAGGTTTGTAAGTTATATCGAATGGTAAGAGCTCAATGGCCCATTTTGCAATCCTGCCCGTTGCGTCGCGGTTATTTATGATGTCATTGAGTGGTACTTCGGAGGCCACTGTTATCGAACACTCTTGAAAGTAGTGTCGGAGCTTCCGGGATGCCATGAACACCGCATACACTATCTTCTGATAGTGTGGGTAGCGGGACTTGCAGGGGGTTAATACAGTGGATACATAATACACTGGTTTTTGAAGCGGGAATTTATGCCCTTCTGTCTCTCGTTCGACGACGAGTACTGCGCTTACAACTTGATGCATTGCTGCGATGTATAACAACATTGGTTCGCCCAGATTGGGCGCAGCCAGGACCGGATTTGTTGCCAATATGGCCTTTATTTCTTCGAGTCCGGCGGTGGCAGCATCCGTCCACTCGAAGTGTTCGGTGCGCCTGAGGAGGCGATAGAGGGGCAATGCCTTTTCTCCTAGACGGGAGATAAAGCAGCTTAGAGCCACCATGCATCCCGTCAATTTTTGTATTTGCTTGAGGTCTTTTGGGATATCTAGCTGTGACAGAGCTCGGATCTTGGCTGGGTTTGCTTCAATTCCTCTATCGGATACAATGAAGCCCAGTAGCTTTCCGGCTGGTACGCCGAAAATGCATTTTTTTGGATTCAGCTTGATGTCATATGCTCTGAGGTTGTCGAATGTGAGCCTCAAGTCGTCTACTAGAGTTTCGACGTGTTTGGTTTTGACGACTACGTCATCTACGTATGCCTCTACTGTTCTGCCGATCTGGGTGGCCAGACATGTTTGAATCATGCGCTGATATGTTGCGCCGGCGTTTTTAAGTCCGAAGGGCATCGTGTTGAAGCAGAATGGTCCATATGGAGTGATGAATGTCGTTGCAGCTTGGTCTGCTTCCGCCATCTTGATTTGATGGTAGCCAGAGTATGCGTCGAGGAAGCACAACGAATCGTGCCCTGCGGTACCATCGATAATTTGGTCGATGCGGGGGAGGGGAAAGGGATCCTTTGGGCAAGCCTTATTGACGTCTTTAAAATCGACACATAGGCGCCAGGATTTGTCCTTCTTTGGTACCATTACCAGATTTGCTAGCCAATCCGGATGTTTGATATCTCTGATGAATCCGGCTTCCAATAGTTTGGCTAGCTCTTCTCCCATTGCTTGTCTTTTGGGTTCGGAAAATCTTCGAAGAGCCTGTTTGACTGGCTTGAATCCTTTTAGGATGTTTAGGCTGTGTTCTGCCAACCTGCGTGGGATTCCGGGCATATCCGAAGGATGCCAGGCGAAAATGTCCCAATTTTCCCGAAGGAATTCGCGCAGTGCGGCGTCTACTTCGGGGTTCAATTGTGCCCCAATGGAGGCCGTCTTTGTTGGGTCCGTTGGATGGACCTGGAATTTTACTATTTCATCTGCTGGTTTGAAGGAGGTGGACTTGGATCTTTTATCGAGTATCACATCGTCCCTGTTCACCGTAGAGCGCATCGCGGTGAGTTCTTCTGCCGCTAGGGCTTCGGATAGTGCCTCCAGGGCTAGTGCGGCTGTCTTGTTTTCGGCGCGGAGTGCTATGTCCGATCACTAGCGAGAGTGATTATTCCGCCGGGCCCAGGCATTTTGAGCTTCATGTACCCGTAATGGGGTACGGCTTGAAAAATTGTGAATGCCTCTCATCCTAATATAGCGTGATATCCGCTGTTGAACGGGGCCACTTGGAACGTGACTTCCTCGGATCTATAATTGTCCGGCGAGCCGAACACCACATCGAGTGTGATTTTTCCGGTGCAGCGCGCTTCCCGGCTAGGGATTATTCCTCTGAAGGTTGTGCTGCTTCGCTCAATACAGCTCCAGTCTATTTCCATTTTTTGAAGAGTTTCCTCGTAGATGAGGTTTAGTCCGCTGCCGCCATCCATGAGGACCTTTGTAAGTCGAAAGCCGTCCACTATGGGACTAAGCACCAATGCGGCTGGTGCTCGGGCTGTTCAGAATTTAGGTTCATCGCTGGCACCGAAGGTGATGGCTGTGTCGCTCCATGGATTTGCAGTTGCTACTTGGTAGACTTCGGCGAGGCCGCGGATTGTTCGTTTTCGCATATTATTTGATGCGAAGGTCTCGAAGACTGTTGATACCGTACTGGTATTGTTGGAGTGGTTTTCCGGGGCTAGAAGCTCCTCGCCACTTTTGGCCACCTGCCGTAATATCCAACATGCTCGAAGGCTATGTGTTGGGACGGCTCCCTCTGTACTATGAAGCTTACAGGGTCCACTGAGCCATCCCTCCAGTACGGTTTCGTGCCCTTTATGGGGTTTTTGCTTTTTGGTTTTTGTATCTGGGGCCTGAGTATGATGCACCCTTTTGTTGCGGATTAGGGCTGTATTCGGGGCCGGATTGTCCCAAAACTGGTGTTCGGTTTTCCGGAAACTCTCCATCGCACAGTACTTTCGTACTATGGACGCCAGATTGGTGAAGCGTACGATTTTACGACGGCCGGTGGCATTCAATATTCCCTTGTCCGTGCAATTACTGCAAAAGATTGAGATTGCGTTTTCCTCTCGGCAGTCTTTTATCCTGTCCATAACCAGGAGGAATCTGGCCCAGTAGTGATGTACTGTTTCAGCGGGCTCTTCCCGTATTAGAGATAGATCACATATGTCTGGGCGGGTGGGTGGAATAAAATCCGGATCCCTACCCGTCTTGGGGCTTAAAGGCCATGAAGTTTCCAATTTTGGAAGCTTGGATTGCTGGACGTTGTCCAGCGAGTCCGGTCCGATGCCTGACTTTGAGTTCAGTGCTCGATCGAAGTCTGTTCCTCCGTGGAAATCCGGCGTGGAGGGTTCGGGAGCCCGGACATGTTTAGTTTTTAATACAGGAGGAGAGTCGCCGCATTGTTCCTCTACCACTGCGACGTGGTGGGTGACCTGGGGAGAGTTAATCTCTCTCAGATCGGTTTTAAGCCCAATCTGATTGTAGTCCGTAGCGACTCCCAGGGCGGCGATGCGATCGAAGAGTTCGTTGACAAACGAGAGCTCTATCGGATCCAGCTGCTCGGCGAATTCCGAACCGACATGGAGATTGCTTTTGACGACTTGAGAAGTCATTGTCGAAGCGGTGGCCGGACAGGCGGTCATGAGAAAACCACCTAGCCGGATAGTTTGGCCGGCGGCCAAGGCCCCTTTGGCAAAAATAGCGTCCTTGAAGACGGGTGGAGGCATCCTTCCTATCGGTGACGACACAGGGGAACTCTCAATGAAAGCACCAATGTCAGTGTCAAAACCGGTGGATCTCGGGTAGGGGGTCCCGAACTGTGCGTCTAGGCGGATGGTAACATGAGACAAGGGACACGATGTTTTACCCAGGTTCGGGCCCTCTCGATGGAGGTAAAACCCTACGTCCTACTTGATTAATATTGATGATATGGGTAGTACAAGAGTGGATCTACCACGAGATCAAGGAGGCTAAACCCTAAAGCTAGCCTATGGTATGATTGTTGTAATGTATGTTGTGTCCTACGGACTAAAGCCCTCCGGTTTATATAGACACCGGAGAAGGCTAGGGTTACACAGAGTCGGTTACAATGGTAGGAGATCTACATATCCGTATCGCCAAGCTTGCCTTCCACGCCAAGGAAAGTCCCATCCAGACACAGGAGGAGTCTTCAATCTTGTATCTTCGTAGTCTTGGAGTCCGGCGGACGATGATAGTCCGGCTGTCCGGACACCCCCTAGTCTAGGACTCCCTCAGGGAGTTTGTACGTAGTTTCCTTAGAAATGTGCACTGAAGAAATCAGGGCAAATCCTCATGTCTAAATTTTTAGGCTGATAATTTGTTACAACTATCATCTGGTTCCAGAAGAAATAGAAAATAGCATTGGAACTTAAAAGTCTGGCACTTGTCGAGTTTTTCTATCGATTGATCCTCTATAACCAACATATCTAGTTTGCTATGCAATTTGCTGTTGTAGGTCACCACATGCTATCTAGTTTAATTAGTTCTATACATTACAATATTTGAACTACTTTACATTGGTGTCAATATTCGTGATATGAAATTGCATATTATCTTGACCGTATATGCGATGTGTTTGTAGGTCATGGCCAACTCTGGAGGCAACAACGAGTCGGTGTGCGATGTGGGCATGGCCAACAATGAATTCTTAGACACTTATGAGTATTTCACCAAGGGCATGAAAGGGGAAAATGACGAGCTAAAGGTGGAGATTAAAGAGCTACACAAAGAGACTATTCGGCTTGTTAAGGAGACTAATCAGCTTAGGGACGAGAGGGATAAGCTCATCGAGGATCGGGATAAACTGAAGGAGGAGAGGAGACTCCTCAGGGCTGAGAGGATTGACCTGAAGATGGACATAGATCATTTCAGAAGAGAAGGACATGGGGATAGAAAGAAGCTTCACCAGCCGGGAATACTCCTTGATGAAGATTAGTTTTTAAGTAGCTAGCTAGTTTATCTTATTAGTTGATGATGATCGAGTAACTAGAGTACTTGAGTGAGCAACTTTTGTGAAGTTTAATATCAACTTGTTGAGTTCATGAGACTCTTCTGTAATGATTATCTATTAAGTAAGTACCTAGTGTTGATGAGTATATTGTGTTCATTGGTATCTATTAAGTAAGTAGCTAGTGTTGATGAGCAATTTTTTATTTCGAAAAAACCATTTGCTGGCGTTGGAGAAGTAGGAACGCCAGAGTTAAGATGAACTTAGTGCCAGCGTTGGACTGCTGATACGTCAGCAAGATGTAGGATACTGTTGACGTGTCCTCCAATGCCACCACTATTTTTTAGCAATGGCGCCATATTAGTGGCGTCGTGTGTCTACGCCAGCAAGGCAGTTTTTGGCACGCCATAGCTAGGCTTTTCTCCACTAGTGCAAGTGACTCTTTCTGCGCATTCAAGATGGACCTTTCAAAAGCTTATGACCGTGTGGACTGGAAGTATTTAAAGGGTGTGCTCACTAAGTTGGGTTCCAACCCCAGATGGGTGAGTTGGGTCATGGCGTGTGTCACTTCTAGCTGTTATGCTATAAAAGTGAATGGGGAGCTTTCTGAGGAGTTCTCCCCTTCTAGAGGTTTATGTTAGGGTAATCCTCTTTCTCCCTACCTGTTGCTCTTTATCGTTGATGGTCTTTCTAGATTACTGAAGAATGCGGTAAATAAGGATGAACTCAGAGAACTAAAATTGCTCGTTCTGCCCCTGGGATATCTCACTTATTTTTACTGATGATATTACCCTATTTTCAAAGCAAATGGTCACCAAGCTTCTGTGGTAAAAATGGCAATTCAGGAGTTTATTAGGAGCATAGGCCAACTGGTTATCCATGAGAAATGTTCCCTCCTTTTCAATTATGAGTGCCCTGTAACCAGATTGGAAGAAGTGAAGGAAGTTCTTCGTGTCGAAAATTGTATTTTCGAGGAGAAATACCTAGGGCTCCCCACGTTGGAAGGGCGGATGAAGGCTGAGAAGTTTCAGCCTATTAACGATAGGTTCAACAAAAGACTCTCAGAATGGAATGAAAAATATATGGCCATGGCTGCAAAAGAGGTTCTCATCAAATCCGTTGCTCAGGTGCTTCCCACTTACACGATGAGTGTGTTCAAGATGCCGATGAGTTTCCACGAAGATTATATGAAAGTCGTTAGGCAATTCTTCTGGGAGGGAGGAGCAAGGAAAGAGGAGGGTTCATTCGGCCTCTTGATAATGCTTGATCAAACCTAAAACCCAGGGGGGGTGGGTTTTCGCGATAGTTGTTGCTTCAACCAGGCTCTCTTAGCGCGACAGGCTTGGAGATTAATCCAGTCGCCAGAGAGTTTATGTGCCCGCCT
This sequence comes from Triticum aestivum, assembly GCF_018294505.1. NCBI lineage: Eukaryota > Viridiplantae > Streptophyta > Magnoliopsida > Poales > Poaceae > Triticum > Triticum aestivum. The sequence goes on along the minus strand of NC_057813.1, from coordinate 220,083,534 downwards.
CTTCAAAGCAAGGTGCTACCATAACGGCAATGTCCTTAATACAATGTTCTCTGGTGAAGCATCACAAGCATGGAGGGGAATCAAATTTGGTTTGGAGCTATTGAGGAAAGGAGTAATATGGAGGATTGGAAATGGAAATTCCATCTGTATTTGGAGGGACAATTGGATTCCTACAGAACCATCCCTAAAAATTATTGGCAACAGGAAACGGTCCAGGACTCGCAGAGTGAGCGATCTCTTCTTACCTCAGAGTAAGGGATGGAATGAGGAGTTGGTGAGGGAGGTGCTTTGGCCAAATGATGCGGAGGTGATCTTAAAGTTAAAGATCCCTATACATGAGATGGAGGATGCTCCGGCTTGGCACTATGAATCGTCTGGGCATTCCTCTATCTGTAGTGCCTACAAGCTGGCATATAATTTGAAGCATTGTAATGACGGCTGGACCGAAAGTAGCAATGCTCCTAAGGGGGGCAGGAGTATGTGGAAGTTGGTGTGGAATGCTGATATCCCAAACAAGGTCCGGTCCTTTGGTTGGAGGTTGGCCTCTAATAATCTTCCTACAAAGCAGAACAAATGCAAAAGGAATCTGGAGATAGATGGTGCGTGCAATATATGTGGTATGGCAGATGAGAACAATTTTCATGTTGTGGTGGAGTGTACCAAAGCCCGGGCCTTATGAGATCAGATACGAGGGGTGTGGGATCTTCCGGAGGAAAGAGTTTTAAATTACAACGGGCCTGATTGGCTTCTAATCCTCCTTGCAAAAATCAAATCAAGGCAGCAGGGTTTGGTGCTTCTAGTGTTCTCGCATGCTTGGTTCCTTCGAAATGATGTGGTCCACAACCAAGGGAAGCGCTCTGTCGGTGTCAAAACCGGCGGATCTCGGGTAGGGGGTCCCGAACTGTGCGTCTAGGCGGATGGTAACAGGAGACAAGGGACACGATGTTTTACCCAGGTTCGGGCCCTCTTGATGGAGGTAAAACCCTACGTCCTGCTTGATTAATATTGATGATATGGGTAGTACAAGAGTGGATCTACCACGAGATCAAGGAGGCTAAACCCTAAAGCTAGCCTATGGTATGATTGTTGCAATGTATGTTATGTCCTACGGACTAAAGCCCTCCAGTTTATATAGACATCGGGGAAGGCTAGGGTTACACAGAGTCGGTTACAATGGTAGGAGATCTACATATCCGTATCGCCAAGCTTGCCTTCCACGCCAAGGAAAGTCCCATCCGAACACGGGACGGAGTCTTCAATCTTGTATCTCCGTAGTCTTGGAGTCCGGCGGACGATGATAGTCCGGCTGTCCGGACACCCCCTAGTCCAGGACTCCCTCAGTAGCCCCTGAACCAGGCTTCAATGACGATAAGTCCGGCACACATAATGTTCGGCATTGCAAGGCGGGTTCCTCCTTTGAATAATCCAGAGAAGATCATGAACACCAGGATAGTGTCCGACTCTGCAAAATAAATTCCACATTCCACCGTAGAGAGAATAAAATGTACACAAGTCAATCTGCTGACGTATTATGCGGCATGACATCACACCGCTACCAAGCCTTTACTTGAATCGTTTTTATTATACCACCTCAGCAAGTTTAGCGAAGCGGTTTCCTTGGCACGTCCTGTCGAAGCAGAGATCGTGTTCCCCTTATTCCGGGATTCTCATCATTGATGGTGGCGTTTGGGAGATAAGCGAGTCTTACCAGGCCGGCGGGGACGTATAGTCTTCGTCCGCCTATATATAAGGGATAAGGATTCACCTTTTCACCTACGCCTTCTTCCTCCTTTGCTTATCCATCTCCGCGCACTCAAGCTCCAACGCCCAAGCTCGCGCATCTCGCCTCGACCTTCTCCGACCATGTCCGGAGCGGGAGGCAAATGGTTGGCCTCCACCGTTAAGGAGGAGCACATCACCAAGCTGCGCAGCGCCGGATACCTTTCCGGCGACATCGCGCATCGGCTGCCCGATGAGGGGCAGCTCATCCCTACCCCCGGGCCCCATGAGAGGGTTGTTTTCCTCCCCCACTTCCTCTGCGGACTGGGCTTTCCACTTCACCCTTTTTTCCGGGGGCTCATGTTCTACTACGGCCTGGATTTCCACGATCTGGCGCCGAACTTCATCCTCAACATCTCGGTGTTTATCGTCATGTGTGGGGCCTTCCTCTGCATCCAGCCCCACTTCGGCCTGTGGCTCAAGACCTTCAACGTCAAGCCGAAGGTTGTGAAGGGCACGCAAGCAGAGTGCGGAGGCGCCATGTTGGGCAAGATGCCCAACGTCCTTTGGTTCGAAGGGGCCTTCGTGGACTCCGTCAAGGGGTGGCAATCGGGGTGGTTCTATATCACCGAGCCGCGCGAACCCACGTGGGCGGCGGCCCCCGAGTTCAGATCTGGTATCCCCATGCAGCTCACCTCCTGGAAAGAGAAGGGCTTGTTGTGGGGTAATTCGGAGGAGGTGACGGGACTCTGAGCCTGTATCCAGAAGCTGGTGAACAATAAGCTCAGGCTCGTCGACGTGGTCCAAGTCGTGCTCGTCCGCCGGATCCTCCCATGCAAAGAACGGGCATTCAATCTGTGGGAGTTCAATCCGGAACAGCACCAGGCGCTAAGCGGGCTCTTCGACACGACGTACGAAGGCGCCTGGAGGGTGCTGTTTAAGGGCGCCGAAGCCCCCGTATCCGCGATGGAAGATCGCGGATTTAGCTCGCAGCATCCAGCTGACGAGGTAAGTGATTCAACCCCTTTACGGGACACTTGTTGCAAATAGATTGATTCTAAGAGGGTTTCAATCTCCCTTTTCCTTTGACAGGAATGGATGAAGAAGGCTGAGCAGCTCATCTGCCCGGCTCCCATGCCAGAAGACCCAGTGAATGCCCGTCTAGCGGGGCTGCTGGTTCCGGCACCGCACGTGGTGCCGGAGAAGAAGGCCAAGGAGGTGGTCACGGGGACTCGAAAGAGTTCCCGTAATCAGGCGTCCGACGACGAGGCGGACTCCTCCCCCGAAGACAAGGAGGAGGAAGAAGACTCCCTCCCGGAGGAGGGAGAGAGGAAGAGGAAGGCTTCCCCAACAGGGGAGGCCGAAGGGTCCAAGAGGGGGAGAACTATTCCCCCGGACAGCTCCGCCAACACCGATGTTGGCGAGGAGGAGTGGCCTTCAAGGGCCAGGCCTCCAGCGAGATCGTAAGTATCCGGATCCCTGACATGCAATTTCTTTCGTGTCACATAGTGTCCTACTAATGCCGCATACTGTCCGCAGTCCGGCCGATGATGATCTCCCCGCTTCATCGAGCGGGTCGTTGGCCCCGTCGGATGCGGATTCACTTCCGACTGCCTCCACCCCCCGCGCCGATGAGGACGCCGAGGTGGGATCCCAGAGAGGGACCCATCAGGAGGAGGCTCTGGAGGCGCCGCAAGGCAGCCTCCCGAACTTTGCACCGGACTCTACGTCGGAACCTGCAATGGTTCCAGAGTCCGGCAGGCGGCCCCTTCGAAAGAAGGGCAAGACCGTGACGCCGGCGGCCTCCGTCCAACCGGAGGCACCGGACAACTTGCTGGAGGCGCTCAAAGGCGCTTCCATCGAGGAAGAACACCGCACTGTTATGAGTGCGATGATTCAGAAGGTCCAGCTCGCCAAGAGCGGCCTGACCGAAGCCTGCAGTAGCCTTTTAACAGGCTTTGAGGTAAGAAGTTAAAATTATGTAATGTAATACCGCATAGACAGTAGCCCCTGATGCTCGGTTCGGTGTTCGGACAGAAAAGCCGGACTGAGGATCTAAAAAGATATTTGTAGGTTGCTAATAAATTATGTCAATATGGGTTTGCAGGCTGTGTTGCTGACCTCTGCCACACTGACTACGGAGGTTGGTGCATTAAAGCAAGATCTCAAGCGGTCCGAGCGAGAGCTCGGCCATGCCAAGAGGCAGCTTGAGGACAAAGAAGGTGAGTAGCACCACTTTGAATTGTTACCTTACAGAAAAGGATTTTGGTTGCAATAAAATTAACAAGGATAATATGGGTATTGCAGGGGCCACAAACGAGGTGGCAGCCCTGAAGGAGGCTGTGTCCGCGGCCGAACGCAATGCGGCCGCGGAACGGCAGAGCGAGAAAAGCAGGAGGCACAGGTGGCGGAAGTGCGGCAAGAGCTCCAGGCTCTCATGAAGAAGCATGAGAGCTTGGAGCGTGACTCCAAGACTCGAGAGTCCGAGCTTGCCTCGGCTCTCGAAAGTGCCAAGTCCGCCAAGGCCGAGGCCCGTAAGGCCCTTCAGGAGGTTGAAGATGTAAAGAAGATAGTGGCGGGTAAGGCATTTTTCATGCAAAGCAAGCATGTTAATGTAAACTACCTGACACTTACCCGAATTCGGAGCTCTCCAGGGGCATTTGTAGATCTGCCGCGCAGTGTATCCGATGCCACCGCATTTTACCGTGGCCAGGAGGGGAGCTCAACAGAGAAGGTCTTCTGGTCTCAGTACGCTGAGGCCGGCCATCCGGTGTCCCCAAGCGACCAGCTGAAGCAGCTGGTCGAACTCCACAAGGTAGCTGAAGAGGCCATGAAGGGCCTTATAGTCCGGCTGTGGCCTGGACAGGCCATGCCTGGGAGCTACTTCGGCCTCGTGCGGCGGCTGGTGGATGCGTGCCCCTGGGTGGAGGTCATCAAGCGCTCCGCCTGTATTGAAGGTGCTCGTCGGGCCCTTGCCCGCACAAAGGTGCACTGGGGCAGGCTGGATGCGGAGAAGCTTCTCACTGACCCACCGCCACCGGGCAAGGAGTATCGTACGCCCGAAATGTATTATAAAACTGTCCTGAAGGGAGCCCACGATATTGCGGATGAATGCCCTCGAGATGTAATTTTTGAGTAAAACTCGCTATGTATTATCCTGTGCGCTGAAAACTTTGTTCATGTGCGCTTTAAGCAACGCTTGTTTAATTTAAAATATTACCTTCTGTTCGGCCGTTTATAAAATCTGAGAGATGGCAAGTCGTTGGCTTCAGCCCCCGAGCCGCGAGTGCTGGGGTGTTCGGGATAAACTTGAGCACTCTTGTTCCCATTTTTGGGTCCATCTAGGGAGGCGCTCAACACAACGAACAAGGCAACCGGACTTATAACGCTTGAACACTCTCACTTAGCCATAGAATTCTATAATTTTAAATTTCGGCGAAGCCCATGGTATTCGGAAGACCGAATCCGGGGCGCTATCCACGCCTTCGTCGGACATTATCCGGAACTTCGCTCGAAGCGGCGTGAGTCTTTAAGGACCCGAAAAGACCTCTCGAACAGCGACCAGTCTCTCGCCTTATCATGCCGGTCAGTTTTAGCTTTCTCCACTGAGGCGCTCGCCCGGCTCAACCGGGGCGCAATCGCAGTGGTTCTCCCAGTGCCACCTTAGCCGACAGAACGGAACGTAAGGCACCAAAACGTGGGAGCCGGGCAAACCCAACTATTGACCCAAGACATGATTCGGAGCTGATTCATATAATGCTATAAGTTCGGGGTGCCGCACTTATGAAAGTGTTCGGACTTATCACACCATAATGTGGGGAACATAAGCCCCTGGTGTATTAGGCCGTACCAAAATATACGGGTGCAAGATGTCATGTAATGAACATATATATATAAAAAGTAATGTAATTGCAGTCGAAAAGTGATGCATTATTTATTAAAGGAAGTCTGCTATGAGTGCGGACTGATACAAATAGTGCGGTAAGAAAGGGATTTGGACTAATTAAACATGTCCCCCTCCAGGGATGAGCTGCGGATTTGGTGTATATAATCGAATTTAATGCTCGTAATTAAGACCACCTGAGTGTTCGTCGCAGCCTTCTTTTTTCCCTGGCTGTTGCATCGTGAGTTCGGCAGGTTCACCGCCGGACAGGGCCTCTGGCTAACGGAGTCCTGTGTATACAAAGAAAGAAAATAGTAAATAAGAAAGAGTCGCACACTTGCGAGCCCCTGGTGTGGTCGAACCGCACTCTGGGTCTATTGTGGTCGTGCCCCTTCCCCTACGCCCATGGTATCTCCAAAGCGTAATGATGTACGCGGAGGGTTGTTCTTGCAATCATGCGAGGGCGGGGGTTAGGGCCGCATGGCTACGCGTGCTCGGATCGTGCCAGGTGGTCTTGGTTGGTGTTGCTTCGGGCGCGTTTGGCTGTATCCGGTCGTATAACGGCCGGACCCGAAAATTGCCTTAAAAGGCTGCTCTGTACTTCTGCCGCGAGAGCCGCTGTATGTTCCTCCGTTCGGAGGGAGCGTTCCGTATTTCCGTTGACCGTGATGACTCCACGAGGGCCTGGCATCTTGAGCTTGAGGTCTGCATAATGCGGCACCGCGTTGAACTTTGCAAACACGGTTCGTCCGAGCAGAGCGTGATAGCCGCTGCGAAATGGGACTATGTCGAAGATTAACTCCTCGCTCCGGAAATTATCCGGGGATCCGAAGACCACTTCCAGTGTGACTGAGCCTGTACAATTGGCTTCCACACCTGGTATGACACCTTTAAAGGTTGTCTTTGTAGGTTTAATCCTTGAGGGGTCTATGCCCATCTTGCGCACTGTATCCTGATAAAGCAGGTTCAGGCTACCGCCGCCGTCCATCAGGACTCTCGTGAGGTGAAATCCATCGACGATTGGGTCTAAAACCAATGCGGCAAATCCGCCATGGCGTATGCTGGTCGGATGGTCTCTTCGATCGAAAGTGATCGGACAAGAGGACCATGGATTTAACTTCGGGGTGACTGGCTCCATCGCATAGACGTCCCTTAGTGCACGCTTCCGCTCCCTCTTGGGTATATGGGTTGCGTAAATCATGTTCACCGTCCGCACTTGTGGGGGGAAACCCTTCTGTCCTTTATTGTTCGGCGGTCGGGTCTCTTCCTCGTCGTCGCTGTTTAGCCCCTTGTCATTGTTTTCGGCAATTAACTTGCCTGCCTGCTTGAACACCCAGCAATCTCTGTTGTTGTGATTGGCTGGCTTTTCAGGGGTGCCATGTATCTGGCATAAGCGGTCGAGTATTCGGTCCAAGTTGGACGGACCCGGAGTGGTTCTTTTGAATGGCTTCTTCCGCTGACCGGGTTTAGAGCCTCGGAATCCGGCGTTGACTGCCGTATCCTCCTTATCGTCGCCGTTAATGCGGCGTTTATTTTTGCTTCGACGTGACCTGCCGTTGTGGTCCTTAGTATCCGGACTGCCAGAATTTTTACTGAGGTTGTTGCTGCGAGCTAGCCAGCTATCCTCTCCCGCGTAAAAGCGGGTCATTAATGATGTGAGTGCTGCCATGGATTTCGGCTTTTCCTGTCCCAGGTGCCGGGCTAGCCACTCGTCGCGGATGTTATGTTTGAAGGCTGCGAGGGCCTCTGCATCCGGACAGTCGACAATTTGGTTTTTCTTTGTCAAGAACCATGTCCAGAATTGTCTGGCCAATTCCTCTGGCTGCTGAATTATGTGGCTTAGGTCATCGGCGTCTGGTGGCCGCACATACGTGCCCTGGAAATTGTCGAGGAATGCGGCTTCCAGGTCTTCCCAACATCCAATTGACTCTGCGGGCAAGCTGTTAAGCCAATGCCGAGCTGGTCCTTTAAGCTTGAGTAGGAGATACTTGATGGCATGGAGATCGTCGCCGCGGGCCATATGGATGTGAAGGAGATAATCTTCAATCCAAACCGCGGGGTCTGTTGTGCCATCGTAGGATTCGATGTTTACGGGTTTAAACCCTTCAGGGATTTGATGATCCATTACTTCGTCAGTGAAGCATAGCGGGTGTGCGGCGCCTCTATATTGAGCAATATCACGACGCAGCTCGAGAGAGCGTTGTCTGCTGTGTTAGGCCCGGCCGGGGTTATTGTATCCGGCGCGACGGTATTCGTCACGGGTCGTGGGGCGCCCTCGTGATCCATAGATGGATCTGGATTGCCTTGCTTTGTCCTCCAATACGTCTCGCATGTCCGGCGCGTTCCCTCTTGGCTTCGTACTTTTGGAGTGATGCCGGGGTACGGTCTTGGTTGAGGGCCTGGATGCCTCTCTGTCGCGACCACGGGATGGTCGGTCTGCCGTATCGTGCGCTGGTGATGAAGGTATGTATGCTTCCTCCTCTAGTCGGGGGAGCAACTTGCGTCTTGGGTAGCTTTTGGAGGGGCGTTCGAGTTTATACTCTTCGGCCGCGAGGACCTCGGTCCATCGATCGGCCAGCAGGTCCTGATCAGCTTGAAGCTGCTGCTGCTTTTTCTTTAGGCTATTTGCCGTGGCGATAAGCCTGCGTTTGAAACGCTCTTGTTCGACGGGATCCTCGGGCACGACGAATTCGTCGTCGTTGAGGCTTGTCTCGTCTTCGGAGGGAGGTATATAATTATAGTCCTCGACCTCTTCGTCTGCCGCCCTCTCGTGAGGGCTTGCTTCTGCATCCTCCTGCGCTGAGTCTTGCTGGAGGGGATTATCTTCGGCACTTTCTGGGGTATTATTATCTCCTATGCCGGAATCTCCATTCTTGTTGTGGCGGGATTTAGAGCGGCGCCGCTGACGCCGGCGCTTGGGCTGTTTCTTTAAGGAATCTGCCTCCGCTGCTTCTTCGCTGTCCCCATCTTTTGGGGTGTCCACCATGTATATGTCGTATGACGAGGTGGTCTTCCAGTGCCCTGTGGGCGCTGGTTCCTGTTCGTCTCCGGCATCGTCGTCCATAGCGTCGATGTCTTCGGAGTCGTAGTCTAGCATGTCGGTTAGATCATCGACAGTGGCTACAAAGTGGGTGGTGGGTGGGCTCTGAATTTCTTCATCGTCCGTATCCCAACCATCCTGGCCATAATCCGGCCAGGACTCTCCGGATAGCGAGAGATGCTTTAGCGAATTTAGGATGTCGCCAAAGGGCGAGTGTTGGAAGATGTCCGCGGCGGTGAACTCCATAACCGGCGCCCAATCAGATTTCATTGGCAGGGGCGTGGGAGGTCTGGAGTCCGGCAAGGAGTCCGGCACCTCGGAGTCACGAGTTTCGCGAGGGACAAGGTTAGTGTTCGGCTCCATCGCCGTGGAAGTTGAAGCCCCCGAGGCGGTGTCCAACCACCGGTCCTCGATCTGGGCGATCGGCTCCGGTCTAAGGGCCGGAGCGGATTCTTGTGCGGCCACCAAGGCACTGTTCGGCGGCAGAGCTAGATCATGCCCATCGTAACAGTGCGGCGCGCTTGGCTGTGGCTCGATCCCATCGAAGATCAAGTCTCCGCGGACGTCGGTCGTGAAGTTTAGACTTCCGAATCTGACCTGATGGCCAGGGGCGTAGCTTTCGATCTGCTCCAGATGGCCAAGTGAATTAGCCCGCAGTGCGAAGCCGCCGAATACGAAGATCTGTCCGGGGAGAAAAGCCTCACCCTCGACAGCGTTGTTGGTTGAAGATGCCATCGAGCCTATCGGTGAAGACACAGAGGAACTCTCAATGAAAGCACCAATGTCGGTGTCAAAACCGGCGGATCTCGGGTAGGGGGTCCCGAACTGTGCGTCTAGGCGGATGGTAACAGGAGACAAGGGACACGATGTTTTACCCAGGTTCGGGCCCTCTTGATGGAGGTAAAACCCTACGTCCTGCTTGATTAATATTGATGATATGGGTAGTACAAGAGTGGATCTACCACGAGATCAAGGAGGCTAAACCCTAAAGCTAGCCTATGGTATGATTGTTGTAATGTATGTTATGTCCTACGGACTAAAGCCCTCCGGTTTATATAGACACCGGAGAAGGCTAGGGTTACACAGAGTCGGTTACAATGGTAGGAGATCTACATATCCGTACCGCCAAGCTTGCCTTCCACGCCAAGGAAAGTCCCATCCGGACACGGGACAAAGTCTTCAATCTTGTATCTTCGTAGTCTTGGAGTCCGGCGGACGATGATAGTCCGGCTGTCCGGACACCCCCTAGTACAGGACTCCCTCACGCTCCATTATAGATTCGGTTAAATTCCTGCAAAACTACATTGTGACTTTTTCGGGTGAATGCCTCGCCACTGATGACAAGGGAAAGACGCCGGTTGATGCGACTACTCCCCGGAAGTGCCATATGCCAGTGTTGAACAAATATGGACCAAGCCTTGCGGGAAAGTATAGTTGGACTAGACCTCCAGTGAGATGGCTGTAAGTAAACATGGATGCTGCGTTTGTAGCCAATTTGGGTGAACCAAGTGTTGGGTACATTATAAGAGATTACATGGGCAGACTTGTTAGAGTTGAGGGCGTAAAACTCCATGCCTGTGTGAGTATCGAAGAGGCTGAAGTTTGTTCGTGTGTCATTGGGCTAAAGGTTGCTCTTGAGTTAGGAAATGAAAAGATCATCGTTGAATCTGATTGTGTTGCAGTTATTTCAAACATTTTGTCCCCTGCAACCCCTTTAGCAGCTTGGAGAGAGCATTATATAGTAATTAGGGAACTTCTGCAAGATAGATCGAACATTGTCTTCCGAAAGATAGGGAGAGGTGGCAACAAGTTTGCTCATGAATTAGCCAAGCTAACCCACATCAGTGGTAGTGGGGCTGTCCATATGGGCCAACTACCACTGGATTTGGCATTGCTGGTGCTATTTGATTGTAGTGACTGTGATGATATTTTAATATAATTGCAATCTTTCCCTTAAAAAAGAATAGTTTGGCTCATTAAGAAAAGTTGAGATCAAGTTGGACATGGGCCACAAGCATTCACGGACTCGTGATCTTTCTAGAAGGAGGAGGATTAGCGCCGTCGAAGGGGTCCAAAGTCCAAACCCCAAGCATAGCATTCGGCACGCACGGCCGCAACATTTCCTCAGCCAGCCCAACAAACCCGCCCCGGCGCCACCGTCCCCGACCAGCGAAACCGCCTCCCGCTCCTCCCCACCTCCCTCCTCCTCCACCCTCTCTCGGCCTCGTCGCGGCCGCGGACGCCTCCTCCGGCTGCTCGGGTTCTTCCTCCAAGGCCCTCTCCCTCGCCGTCTCCTGGTAAGCCTCGCCTCCCCACCGAACCCCGCGTCGCTGGGTGCGCGCGTGCTTGGCTTGCTTGCTTGCTTGATCC